>NW_026715580.1:0-20193 GCF_029784015.1 Lycium ferocissimum | reverse complement strand
TTAAATACAAAGGTAGAAATCATTTACATACCTTGAGAGGTCAAAAATCCCAAGAATCACTTCAACTTCAACTCCCTAAACTCCACAACTTGAAGGAACCCTAGAAGCAACCTTTCTTCTTCATTATCTCGGGTTTACGGGGTCCGGGTCTTGTCAAATCTTCACTAATATGATGAAAAATATTGGGAGAGAATATATTAGGGTTTTCTGATTTTTGGAAGGAGAAAAATTTGAAATGAAGAAAAATATGAAATGAAGTCGTGACCCACATATTTATACTTGGAAGCCAAAAGGATACAGTGGTCCAGTTCGACGAGCGGGTCGTCGGTCCATCGACATTTCGACGGCCCGTCGACTTGCGCCTGCAAATGCATGGCAGCGAAATCTCATCGACGCCGCATGTCGGCGGTCCATCAAAAATGTCGATGACCCATCGATGTTGACTGGTGTCCTGCAGGTTTTTCTGGTTCAGTTCCGATCGCGTCGACTTGATTCGCTCAACTTATAACCCTGTAAATTACCCGAAACACATACTGGCTTGTTTTACACGGGGTAAGGCACTTCCTATCTCCAAACTCGCGCTTGGGTCTCTATTCCAAGGGCATACCCGACTAGAAAACCATAAGTTCTACTACTATGAAAACGAGGGGTGTAACAGTTTACTTCTTATTTTTGGACGGCTTTTCAGGCAGAGTTGGGTACTCAGTTAGACCTTAGTATAGTTTTTCATCCCTAGACTGGTGGTCAGTCCGAGAGGACTATTCAGGTGCTGGAGGATATGTTGAGAGCACGTGTCATTGATTTTGGAGGTCATTGGGACCAGCTCTTTCCTTTAGTGGAGTTTCCGTACAGCAATAGCTACCATTCGAGTATTGATATAGCACCGTTCGAGGCCTTGTATAGTAGGAGGTACCATTCTCCTATAGGATGGTTTGATGCTTTTGAGGTTCGCCTCATGGGGCACAGATTTGTTCTAGGGAGTCCGTGGAGAGGGTGCAGTTTATTCAAGAAATGCTTCTAGCAGCCAGAGTCGACAAAAGATATATGCCGACCGGAAGGTTCGGGATTTAAAGTTTTGGTGGGCGAGCAGGTGCTTCTGAAGATCTCACCCATCAAGGGTGTTATGCGATTTGGGAAGAGGGGCAAGTTGAGCCCGAGGTACCTTGGCCCATTTGAGGTTCTCCGTCGAGTTGGAGATGTTGCTTATGAGTTGGCATTACCACCGGACCTGTCAGGTGTTCATTCAATTTTCCATGTATTCATTCTAAAGAAGTATCGTTCTGATGGTTCTTATATAGTTCGTTAGGATTCTGTGTTGCTTGATGAGAATCTGTCTTATGACGAGACGCCTATAGAGATTCTGGATAGGCAGGTTAGAAAGCTGAGGTCAAAGAAGATTGCTTCTGTCAAGGTTCAATGGAAGCATCGTCCCGTTGAGGAGGATACTTAGGAGGCTGAGTCTTATATGCGTGAGAGATAACCCCAGTTTTTTATTGATTCAGGTGCTTTTCCCTATTTCTACTCCTTGTCGCTCAAGGACGAGCGATTTAAATTGGTATTTGATATAATGACCTGATTGGTCGTTATAGTGCTAATGACTTTTTTACCCCTGTTGACCCTTTCCTAGGTCTTCGGGCGAATTTTAGAGTGACTTGTGGAGGTTTGAGCCTCAAAGTGGAATTCGTTTGACCCAAAGTTGACTTTTGAGTAAATAGACTTTTTCAGAATTTCATTGATTCCGAGAGGTCCAGACAGTCATTTATGACTTGGTACTGTGTTCGGTTCGGTTCCCAATACAATTTGAAGCATTTTGAATCTTGGTTTGGGAACTTGGATTTAGGCCATTAGGGGTTAACGTGGTCAAATAGACCTCTCTTGGGAAATTTGAGGCCATGGGTGAGTTCGTAGCGCGTTTTTATGTATGTTTGCATGTTTGTTTTGTATCTAAGGGGCCTCGAGTGATAGTCAGATTTCGGGTTCGGGTTGAGACTGGTCAAAAACCAGAACTTTCTAATATTTCGGTGTAGGTGCTGCAGCGGTACTATAACTATCGTAGCGGTCCTGCTATAGCGCTGGGAAGACAGCTATAGCGGACTGAGGGATTTTAGTGACTTGCCGCCATAGCGGTATGATTGCCGCTATAGCGGCCTGTTGATTTTTGGTGATGACCGCCATAGTGGGCCATCTAGGCACCGCAGCGGTTCCCTTGACTGCTGCAGCCGTAGTCAGGTAGAATTATGTTCTTTTTCTCAAGTTAAAAGTCTTAAACCCTATCACTTCTTCTTATCACTTTTCTAAGCACTCTTTGGGAGAATAGAGCAACCTGTGGGCTGAATCTTCTTGGAGGTAAGATCTATGACCTAGCTTTCATCATTTACCCTTCTAGATCCCTATTTCATGCTTAGAATCACAAGAATCTAGATTGAGAAGATGAGGCTTTTGTTAAAATTCTTGAAATGGGTTTAGACTTCTAAAATGGAAATTGGTGGTGAAATTGACTAGTATGACCATAGAATTTGATGAATTCCTTGTTATTAAGCTTATTTCTTCCATTATTAATGGTTAATTTGAAGATTGAAGAATTAGGGTTCATACCCAAATTTAGGGGATTTACTTTAATTCCAAATTAGGCTTAATCTTGAGTTATTTTAGCAAATGATTGGTGGGTTTGGTCACCTAGAGCTTGAATTGCATGTTCCATCTTTCAATTTTTCGTTTTACCTTTGTGGGCCCGTTTTCCTAATTTTCTTGGGTTAGAAACTAGAAGTATAGCAATATGGGTGTCGTTATTCGTGGTTTTTAATATAGAATTCTATTATGGATAGACTTACTTGGAGGTGCTGTGAAAGGGCAAGGAGAAGGTTTGACCGTTCGTGGCTCATGCTCGGCTTTCTAGGTAGGTTACGGCTTACCTTTTTTGTTAGACTTCGGTTAGCGGAGCATATGCAGAGTTAGTGATTGTCTTAGAAAGCATGTAAACCATCGGGTATGAAGTTGGGATGGAAAACTTAGGTTGGTAGTATTGTTGATTATGGCTTGTTGCCTTATTGTGTTCTATTGTATTGTTGCTTATTGTGAGTTGTTCGCTTGTCACCACTTGATTGATTCTAGAGAGTTGATGCTTGGTGATTACTTGGTTATTGGAAAGCATATTTATCATGAGTGAGGTTGTTGAAAAGGAAAGAAGGATAATGATATTGAAGTTGTGAGTGAGATTTGTGTCCATGTGTGGCATCATTGATTCATATATTTTTGTTGGAATTGTTGTCATGCATTCACTCATTTATACATTTTGGGATCGGGTTGCGCGTCGCAACACTTACTGGATCGGGTTGCATGTCTTAGTACCGGGATCGGGTTGAACGTTCGCAACACCGACTGTTGGATGAGCCGCGCGTTCGGGCACATGGACTTAGCAGTCACCATGGGTCATGACTATTGAGGCAATGAGATATTCCACCCGAAGTGTGAGTGTATCATTGCATTTGCATTGCATTCATCTCATCTTCACTTACGGCATTGTATTGGACTTGTTGGTTGATCTGTGGTGATACGTGTACTCGATAGTGGTTCTTGATAGTGTGTTTAGGACTTATAGTGGGATTTGAGGTGATTTACTAGACTTGGTAATTTGATACTAGATTTGATATTTGGACTGTGTTGAGTTTTATCTTATTGTGAGCATGCCTACTTTTTCTGTCTCTTCTGATATATATGATTTTCTAACAGCTGTCGGCCTATAATGCCTACTCAGTACGTGTTGTCGTACTGATTCTACCTTGCTGCATTCTTTCTGAGTGCAGAGTTTGTGACCGGATTGACTTCTGCGCTTCGTGACAGAGTAGCGAGGCTGTTTGACGAGCATTCTAGGGTGAGCACTTGCATGGATCCGCGGCCCGGATGCATCTTCTTAGCTACTTGTGTTATTTTGATATTCTGAGATGGTATTCCATTTTCAGACTTGTATTCATATTCAAACTTGTAGTATTTGTAGTAGTGGCTCTTGTACGGCCTTAGACAAGATTCCTTGGGATTGTGGTAATAATTTTCGCACTTATTCATTTATCCTTATTATTATCTATGTTTAAGACTTATATTTTATTGTCTTGATTACTTTATTGAGGTTGATTGAATGATTTGGCAAAGGGTTCGCCTACCGAGGTGGGAAACGGTAGGTGCCCACACGTTCCCCAATTTAGGGCGTGACAAGTTGGTAACAAAGCCTTAGCTTACCCGGTCTATAAGTACAAGAGCATGTCTAGTAGAGTCTTGTGGATCGGTACGATGAGCTACATACCTATTTGCGAGAGGCTACGAGACATTTAGGAAACTTCACATTCTTTCTTTCCTTCTTGCCACTTTATTCAAATTGGTATCTGGCTTTTTCTAATTGGTAACTGATCCACTTCTATTCTCTCACAGATGGTGAGGACACAAGCTACCATTGCGAGGGATGAGGTACCAAAGGACAAGTACAGGCGAGAGGTTACGACCAAGCTAGAGGCCGTGGAGTTGTACCAGCTAGGGGTGGGGGCCCTGTGGCTGGATAGAGGTGAGCACGTTTAGCTCTCCAGAACGTCAGCCCGAGAGACCACAGGCAGCTAGGAGAGGTGAAGGGCCAGACCTGACTCACCCCGATGCTATATCTGATCAGGCATTCCAGGATATCATGGCCCATGTATTTCTTCATCCTAATGGCCAGCAGGCCATTGGGGGTTCCACTACTCCAGGTGGTTCCCAGACTCGAGTTGGGGTACAAACTCCCCTGCAGGGCCAGACTACCTAGGTGGTTCCCAGACTTGAGTTGGGGTACAGACTCCCCTGCAGGGCCAGACTATGGGGATGAATCATGCTGCTGCTATGGCCCCTCATTTAGTTGGATTACCAGTCCCTGAGGGTGCTCCCAGACCCGTTCCAGTCCAACCTTTTACCGTTGAGGATCAGGAGCTTGTTGGGAGTTTCCTGAAGATGGAGCCGCCCAAGTTCTTTAGCTTGCGTAGTGAGGATGCATACAAGTTTATTATGGAGATGTGTAAGAGGCTCTATAAGATGTGTATTGTGGAATCTCATAAGGTTGATTATGTGTCATCACAATTTTGCGGCAACGCGAAGACTTGGTGGAGGACTTTTATTGAGAGCAGACCCGTTGGTGCATCTCTACTTACTTGGACACAATTCCATTAGGCTTTCTTGGAGAAATACGTACCGCGTACTTTGAGGGATGAGTGTAGAGATGAGTTCCTTCATTTCGAAAAGCGAGGTATGACAGTGTTAGAGTATGCGGCTATATTTCTATTTTTGGCTAGGTATGCTGCTCAGTTGATTCCCACAGAGGAGGAGAGGGTTCGTAGGTTTGTGGGTGGACTTGTGTATTCACTGCATGTTGCTTGTCTCCAATTGGTGGCTTTGGGATCTTCATTCTAGGCTGTTGGTTATCATGCTGTGGGTCTCGAGTCTTGTAAGACTTTAACTTTGGGAGAGTCTAGTGAGAAGATGCCGCATTATTATGGTGGTTATAGTGGTTCTAGCTACAGGGCTAGGGGACAGTCATCCAGGCCTTATCATTTAGCCCCCAGCCGTCCTGTTCAGTCAGCATTATAGGCTTCGTCAGGTGGTCGTTCTAGACGTAGTGGTTATGGAGCTGGATAGCCCTATGGTGGTTCTTACTCTTGTTTTGCTAACTGTGGTGGTCCCTTTAGTTCATTGGCTTCCGTGCATAGGCCTCCAGGCCCCAAATCTTTCGATATTTGTGGTGGCTCTGGCCACTTTATGAGAGATTGTCCCAGATGCAGATAGAGTGGGTTCCAGCAGAGTTCCCGGTTCCAGACTCTGAGGGCTCCGGCACTATCTAGTGGCCGGGTTGGTTCTTCCGCCGGAGACAGTGCTCAGTCAAGCTGCGGTGGATCTTATCAGTCCAGGGGTGGACACCAGTCAGGTGGAGGTAATTTTCAGGCCTCTAGAGGAGCGGTATAGTCGGGTTAGAGTGGCCGTGGTGGTGGTCTTTGCTATTCCTTTTCGGGTAGAACCGAGGCAGAGGCCTCTGATGCTGTGATCTCAGGTACTATTTCTGATTGTCATCGGCCCGCTTCAGTCTTGTTTGATTCAGGATCTACTTTCTCTTATATATCTGCCTATCATTCCGTTGGTAGGGATTTGACCAGTGACAATCTTGATGTGCCTATTCATATGTCTACTTCGGGTTGGAGACTCAGTTGTTGTTGATCGAGTCTTTCGGTCTTGCTTGGTTACTTTTATGAGGTATGATACTGTCACACCCTAATTTCTGAGAGGGTGCGATGGGCACCAGACCCTTACTTAAGGCCGAGCGAACCCACGGACTCTCGTAATACTCATAATCATACTGGGCCCGCAAAACATGACACAAGCACATAATGAAATTTTTGTTGTTTTTTTTTTTTCGAAAACAAACACGCCTTTCATCTTTGTCAAATCAAATAAAACTAGCATCGTAGGAAATCTGTAAACATATGAAGTTCGTAACATAATGCATAATAATACATCGGCTTACATAGCCGCTTACAAACCGACATATCATACACACGACACCGCCCGCAAAGTCTCTACCAACATCTCGTATACCATACAAAAGCACTCGTACTCGGCAACACTCCGAGGAAATGGAGCTCGCCAATCCAGGTGGACGTCTTCTCTAACATCATCTATTCATCCGTGGGTACCGCGCGGCATGAAACGCGACCCCCGAAGAAAGGGGTCGGTACGGAATATGTACCGAGTATGCAAAGCGAAGTACAGAAAACGAAGTCATAACCGAAGTAAGGTGTCCGTAACGTGAGCATAATAACCCGAATACCAAAGTACTTACATCTGATATACAAATCATACATAAGGGGTTCAAAAGACAAATAGGATAATCAGAATGCCAAAATGCTCCGCTTTCTTTTGAAAAACATTTCTGTCTCATACATACGGAAAATCAAACACATCATATGAGCTGACATTAACCGAATGCCGAGGAACGTACGGCCCGATCCATAAATAATACGATAATGCCGAGGAACGTACGGCCCGATCCATATATAATATAATAATGCCGAGGAACGTACGGCCCGATCCATATATGATATAATAATGCGAGGAATGTATCGACCCGATCCATAAATAATATAATAATCATATCGTCATATTATCACATATCATATCACATATCATCATGTCATCATATTATCATATCACATACCACATACGGTCCGTAATGGGACCCGACGGACAGAACGTGATCGCCACTTCATCTGGACGCCACAACACATCATACTTCGTGGTTTTATATCTACGAACATCTCCGTCGCACATCATAACATATATACACGGTACCCGGCCAAGAGGGCCTCACAGCACGACACATCATTCTTCATATCACATCGTATTTCAAAAACACATCATACTTCGAAATAGTGCGCACGATAACAACCGGCCGGGATCCGGAAAGATGTAATAACAGAACGCCGCGAGCGTAATCGCAAAGGGGCCATATGCATACAAATCTTTATTACAAACTCACCGTAATAACCAAAGCGAACTATTATTTCAAAACCAAGACAATAGTCAAATCAAATTTCCTCCGAATATTACTCGGGAACATATCAAACCGAACTTCCGTAACCATGGTCACGTATCAGAATCATATGCACAAAAATCCTCATTCCAGACTCAACAGATAAATAAGTAGTCATACTCGGGGGTCGGAAAGATAGTCATATTAAATCTTTTCAAAAATAGGTCGTTAGAACCAAACATAGAAAGTCGCGGGACCCACGGACGAGCGTCAACCCAATCCGGGCCCGCCTATGAAAATTAAGGTCATTACTCATCATGAAATCATTTGCAAAGATATCAAAGCGATCCGAGCCCTTTCTTGAAAGTTACGGGCGTTCGTAGTTTCGGAATCGTTTAGGAACAAAACTCTTTTGGAAACAAAACTTTTATGCAACTTTTGAAATTTAGTCATACAAAAGACATAAGGACCCTAATTCGACTACATTAAGAATACGAATATCACGAAACAGTTAAGAATCATTTACGAGCTTATCAAGGCAATCCGGTTCTGTCCATGAAAGTTACAGACATTTTTAGACATAAGATCCTTTCGGAACAAACCGTTTACACCGCATTTCAAATCCAATCATATCAAAGACATACGGATCATAGCTTGACCATATTAAGGATGCCAACATCTCAAAGCAAATATGAATCATAAACATGGTCGGATTTTACGAATAGAATTACCCCCAAGGCTCATAACATATCACAACTTACTTGCGCCTAGGACATGCCAAAAAGAAAGAAGGATAAGCTTTACATACCTTGATTGCTTCCTAAGCTAATCCAAACTCAAGTCTCGGCTTCTCAAAATCTACAACACGTTACTAGCACCAAACATTAGTCATAGGCACCTCGGAATCCCATTTTAAGCTCGCACTTTATTTACAGAAATTTGGGCAAGCACTTCTATAAATTCAACACCCCGAGAATTCAACTCGGCTAATTCTTCAACAACAATACCAATAACCATATAAACAACATCAATAACCAGTTCAAAACACATTCTAATATTAGTAATTCTTTTCCATAGAATTCGACGATATTCCATTTTCATTCAAATCAACCGCATACGATCAAACCAACATCAATGTTCATACGTTCAAGTACTAATCCAAACCATTTAAACAAGATTCAAGAATGCTTCCAACAATCTACAAAATAGCCAAATCAGCCCATTCACTACATAATGGAACCCGAAACTTCCAAATGCCATAAGAACAACAACAATACATTTCTTTCTTCCACATTCATAAATCATACAAACAATCCATACTTTAACAACATTAATCTCATAAATACAAGAAACTATATTAAGATCACATTAGGTTCCAAAACAGCCCACAAACGATTATAACCTCAATTTGAACCATTAAACTTTCCTTTGCATCATTGAATCCACAACACAACGATCCAAAACACTAAATAAAATTAAGTCTTCACTTCTACACTACACTACACATACACGGCCACAACACAACAATTACAACTTCAACTTGAATCATTCAATACCTTCATTCTCATCACATAATCCATGACAACAACAACCAAAATACTAAGTCAAATCAATTCGCCATAACCTACCAAAAACGGCCTATAATGCCACAACATCACACACATAAATTTCATGATTTTCATCTATTTTTACACACTACAACAACACCCAAACATGCTAAATACAATTAATTCATCCTTCCAACACACCACTACATGCACACGGCCAAACACACACACACGACACACTTCAATATCCATATTTTCATTCATTTCCACACTCCACAACATGCACAAATCATCCATAACATATAAAAACAAGATTAAACCTTACCTTTTTCCTCTTATCTTCACAACTTGGCTAGGCTGTGCTTGCAAGAACAAAGGCTTTACTTGCTCCAACAACTACTCTATGTTGATAAGACCTCCCAATGAGTGGAAAAGCTAGAAGAAAATATTTTTTTTGCTCAAGATTTTTGGTCTTCATTTTTTTTTCTTGGTCGTTTTCTCTTCTCTTTTTTTCTCCATTTTTCTTGAAGTTTCTAGGAGATGAAAATGATGAAGATGACTTAAGTTTTCATCTTTTGTGTCCATATAAAGTTTACGCATGTGGCCCTATGGCCCACACCCACACATTGCCACATATGGCCATTTTCATGAAATATAAAATTTCCAAAATTTCACTTCTAGCCCCAAATTCTCATGAAATGTCCAACTTTCCATAATTCACTTTTAACCCCAAAGTTTTTTCTTATTTCAAATTTACCCTTAACGCTCCATGCCAATAAAAAGATGAATATGCAACTTATGCACTTTTAACAAAATCGGAAGAAATTACAACCTTGTCCTTAACTTATCATGATTAACTCGGATTATCCCAACGTACAAAATACGGGATATAACAGATACTTGGGTAGATTTGATGATATTTGATATGGTAGAATTTGATATTATCTTGGGTATAACTTAGTTGTCACTGTATCATTCTATGTTTGACTGTCACGCCAAGACAGTCATATTAGCTATGCCTAGGATTCCTAGATTAAAGTGGAGGGGTACTCCGAGCCCCGCTCCGAAGAATATCATTTCTTATCTCCTCGTGAAGAAGTTAATTAGCAAGCAGTGTTTGGCTTACTTAGCCCATGTTCATGATACTAGCGTTGATTCTCCACCCCTTGAGTCTATGCCTATTGTATGTGAGTTCGCAGAGGTCTTTCCTTCTGATTTGTCGAGTATGCCACCCGACCGCGATATTGATTTCTGTATCAATTTGGATCTGAGCACGCATCCCTTTTCTATTCCTCCCTATAGGATGGCACCCGCTGAGTTGAGGGAGCTGAAGGAGTAGCTATAACATCTGTTGAGTAAGGGGTTTATTAGACCGAGTGTCTCCCCTTGGGGTGCTCCTGCTTTGTTTGTGAAGAAGAAGGACGATACTGTCACACCCTAATTTTTGTTAGGGTGTGATGAATTGGTATCAGAGCGGTTCGTCTTGGGGGTGTCTGCAAAGTCGTGTCCGGTAGAGTCCGTTTGGTGTGAAGCGCGCCACATTTATAAACAAAGGAGGCTACGGGCATCTAGGATGGTTACCCTTTTTTGACATTTTAGATCGTGCCATAGAGCCAAGCTATAGGAAATGAGATTATTTGCGCTAACTTTTGATTGCAGCAAGAGAAAGGCATCGACAGGAGAAAGCGATTAGCGATGTTGGAAGTTACGAAGTACGCAGTAAGCAAAGGTATGCAAGGCATATGTCGTAAGGTATTAAAGTACGGTTGAAGTACAAGTTGAGATCGAAAAGGGAAAGTAAACAAGAAAGTGTGTGGTGTCGATTGAGTTGGGCATACAAGGTATGTTTATTATTTTTGGGTAATCGTCGATGATGTTGGGGAGCCCCGTGAGGCCGTGATATGATACGATATGTATATATATATGTTGGCCCCGTGAGGCATTGTTGGTATTTCCCGTGTACGGAGTTTGAGATAGTAACAGTTACAGAGGAAACTCTACCGAAATTTTCCCAGAAATAAAGTGAAAACGAGGTATAGGTTTGTGGTATGTCTGGAAAGGTTGAGCCAATAGTAATGATAAAAATTTGACTAAGTTACGAGTATGGCCGACACCGAGAAAGAAGTTAATTGTTGAATTGGGTATAATGGTAATTAGAAATTCGATATTGACTCGGTGAAAGGAATTTGGGAAAGACTTGTAGCCCTAACGGTGATCCAAAAAAAGGGCTGGTAAGTTGTGACGGAGTGTTATTTAAAGTGCTAACCGAATTAACAAGTAGGATGAATTACGACGTAGTTGATAGTAAAAGAAGTAATAGTACGATTAAGACAAGAGTACGGAGGAAAAGAATCGTGATGGATATGAACGTATTGATAAGACAGTTGGGAAATATTAAAGATAAAGTTGGCTAGAAAAGAAAAAGGGTTACGAAGTGGCACATTGTAGGGTCGATCATGAATAAGATATAATGCGAGCATGATGAAGATTGTTATGAAATAAGTAAAGCCTAGTGAGAAAGTGGCCAAAGCTACGATGTGATCTATGTAGCTGGAATATAACGGCAAGTGTGAAACGGAAAAGTGAGCTATAGAGCGAATAAGCGAGACTTACCAAGTTCTGTAAGGAAAGCCCGGAATAAGGGTTATATAACAGTGGAAATAATAGTGAGCGTAAGAAAAGAAAGGGTAATCGAAGAAGGGAATAAGAAGGGGAGTGAAACAACAAAGGCAAAGAATAGGCCATGATATGTGTAGTCAAGGGTCCGAGTACTAGAAGACGGAACCAGAAAAAGACTCGGATATAAAAATGATAAAGAACGAGGTAAGAATGGGAATAGAATCGGGAAGGCGATGGCCGAATGATTATAAGTAACGGTGATCGAGGTGTATTCCTCGTCATAGAGACCTGGAAGTTTAGGACGAAAAGTAATTATAGCCACAGAAAAGCAAATACGAGGACTAAAGGAGGGCTAAAATAGTAATCGTGTTATAAGGACGTTTCGAAACCCGTTCGTACTTCGACTTACTCTAAAATACGTGACAAAGGTGATGCGGTAGGGTGGACGCGTTATACGAGCGTTAAAGAGTCGTATTTCACCGGAGTTTCAAAGTTAAACGTGCTGGGGTGAGAGCGATTTCAGGATGGGTGACCCCCCTGGGAAGTTTTTCGGAAGTTCTACAAATTCAGACGCAAGCAGTAAATGGGGATTTAGAGTGACTTAAGGATAAATTCAGAGTCTGAGGAGTGAGTAGGAACCCTAAAAGGTCGCGCAGAACGGAGCGAATCAGACCGATAAAGAGGAAGAAAGCGCATCACAGTTCTAGGATTTGGGTGAGTCGAAATAGTGTATGGAGATATCTTGTAAGCAAGATAGCAGGGGCTATGTGTGTATATAGGTACGCACAAGATATTCTGTATATGGCTAGATCAAAGGACATATGTATTCCGGTAATCAATGTGGCGGTGTATGGAAGGCATTAATCGGACTGAGTAACGAAGTTCAAATGGAAAAATATATATAAAGAGTGCAAGGGTTACAAGTCAAGTTGATATTGTTTTCACTGCAAGTTAAGCTTGGAAAGTGTTAATACAACGATATTTGGAAAGGAAAGAAAGTGAATAAACGAATGGCAACGGGAACCAAAAATGTCGAAATAAAAGCGCCGCTTAATTGAGATTGGAAATACGAATTTAGGGCAAGGTAGAATTGAGCGATAGTATAAGTACACCCCTAAAGGGGGGAAGCGAGGGAGAGAGATACAAGTGTAAGACGAAGACAATCGACGCTACAATGTCCTGGATACGAATGCGTGGGCCGCAGGTAAAGTTCTTTGCTGAGACAAGCTAGGGAGATCGAAAAGCCAGCAGTAAACGAATGGAAGTCAGGGTAGTAATCGAGGTGGCGCTGAGAATTAATTATAAGTATCCGGCATAACATGATATTAGGAAATGGGGACTTAAAGAGGGGATATGACAAAGGAAAGTAACGAGTAGCTTGCGGAGACATTGTGAAAGGTAGTGCGGCTATACGGGATCAGAGGTTAAGATGTAGGCAATAGAGTGGTTGTCAGAAGTAGGAAAATTTCTCATGGTAGCAAGTAAGAAAAGCAGGGAAAAGGGGTATAACAAGGTAGACTCTTAGCAAATGAGAGCACGGAAGTAAGATGTGGAATAATACGAGCCAGAAGAAGGAACGATCGTGACTAAGATTAAATACGCAGGTCGTGCAAGGACAGTCATGTTACCTATGAATATTTATACACTGGAGGTGAGACCAAATAAATGCGTAACGAGAAAAGTTCAGGATCGGTAACAACAATTCGGTGATAATACTTTAGGTGCCTTAAGAAAAGATGTTAGGATGGGTTGAGGTAAATTACCAAGGTGGAACTAGTACTGAGAACGAACGGGACATGCTTATGGTGGAAAAAAAAATGTATTCCGATGCTGGTGGTAGGAGAAGAGAGGCAAAGACAAGTGAAACATAAGGATTAGTGAAGCTATGTTGAGGCGGTTCTTAGAATAATTTGACCCCCTTTGTACATTCGGGTAAAGATTGCAACGTCATGTGTGACGGGAAAATTGGAAACAAGATTAGACCAAAGGGACGATAGAAGAGTTCGGATTAAAGATAAGGTAATGACATGAGGCAATGTGTTGAAAATGTAACTAGATGAGTAAAGAAAGATTGTAAGACGATTTAAGCAAAGGATTAGAACTTGTTGGCCCCTAAAAGGAGGGTGAATTTATACGCCAACTTCTTTCCGGATTGTATCAGCCGATAGTGGTTGAAGCAGGGAACAGCTATTAGTAACTCAGAAATGACGTAAAATTATATAACGACGATCGGTATCGACACTTAGAATTCCAGACTGGCGAAGGAGTATGCTTAAAGATATCATCCGTGAAGAACGTAATCAGATTCGACAGGAAGGAGAAGTTAA
The DNA here is from genome assembly GCF_029784015.1 of Lycium ferocissimum. Lineage (NCBI taxonomy): Eukaryota > Viridiplantae > Streptophyta > Magnoliopsida > Solanales > Solanaceae > Lycium > Lycium ferocissimum. The sequence goes on along the minus strand of NW_026715580.1, from coordinate 6,166 downwards.
CCCAGGATACATATTGGACCTTACTACATTGTTCGTGAGGCAAGAGGGTCACGTACTAAAGACATGGCTTGGTTAAGATACTGCGGCGAAATAATAACAGAAAGGAAATGACTTGCGAACCTGAGGAGGAGAAGAAAGAGAAATATGGCTGGTAAAAGAGATTGCATGTTATGATAGTAAAGGGAACCCCCTCGAGATCCTTAAGACCCTATACGACTAGTTGAACATTCGAGGATGAATGTTCTAAAGGGGGGAAGGATGTTATATCTCGCATTTTGTACGTCGGAATATTTTTAAGTTGGTTGCGAAGAGTTATGGACAAGGCTATCCTCCGACTTTGTTGTAAGGCATAAGCCGCTTATGATGTTATTGGTATGGAATATTAAGGAATTTGGGGTTAAAAGTGAAATTATGGAAACTAATATTTCATGAAATAAGGGGCCAAAAGTGAAGTTTTGGAAACTTGCTATTTCATGAAAAAAATAGCATATGGCCATGTATGGTGGGGTCCTCTCCCCCTTTGGTTGGCCAAATGTAATTAGTCCAAATTATGAGGGGCACAAGTGTTCATTTTATAATTGTGGAGATTAAATATATATATATATATATATGGATAAGCAAGACTTATTCATCTTTTGTTCAAAAATTCTAGAAACTTAAAGAGAAGAGGAGAAAGAAAAAAAAAAGGAGAAAAGCTACGACCATGGCTGGCCGAAAATGCTCCAAGAAAAACTTGATCAAGAAAAACTTGTTTCTTCTAGTTTTCATACCAATTAAAAGGTCCTCTACACCATGAAGTAATTGTTGGGATATGCAAAACATTCTTTCTTGCAAAAAAACAAGCTAGCCGAGAGATGGAGTGGAGTGAAGAAGGTGAAGTTCAATCTCTATTTTTATATGTTATGCATGATTTGTGTACGTTGTAGTGTGTAGAATTGAATGGAAGTCATGAAAAATATGTGTGTTGCAAGTTGGGGCCGTGAGCCTATGTTGTTGGAATAAGTATGATGAACAAATTCTATTTAGTGTAATTTGATTGTTGTGTATGTTGTAGTATGTAGAGATGAACAAAAATCATGAAAATATGGATGTTGGTGTTGAACCGAATATATGTGTGTGTGGCCGTGTGTGTGTAGTGATGTAGGAGGGATGAATTAATTGTGCTTAGCATGTTTTTGTATTGTTGTAATGTGTAGAAATGGAGGGAAATCATGGAAGTGGTGTATTGATGTTGTGGCCGAAAAATGGGTGTCTTGTATGCCAAGAATGAAATAAGTTTATTTAGTGTTTTGGTTGATTGTTGCTATAGATTCTAAGATGAAAATGAATGTTTAATAATTCATGTTGGGTTTGTAAATGTTGTGGGCTGTTTTGGAAAGCAACATGATTTTAATATATATTCTTGTGTTTATGGGAATGATGATTGCTAGTATGCGGAGCATTGGTGTAGTTTATGAATTCGGAGGAAAGAAATGTGTCGTCATTGCTCTTGTGGAATATGGCAAGTTTCGGGTTATGTTGTGCATTGGCCGGGCTGTTTGGAACATTGCTTGGATTGTTTGGAATGTTCTTGAATCGTGTTTGAATGGTTTCGGATTAATACTTGAACGTATGATCAATGAAGTTGAATCGATCGTATGTAGATTATTTCAATATAAATGAAATGTTGTCGAATTGTGTAGAAAGGAATTATTGATGTTTGAATGCGTTCTGAATCACTTATGGATATTGTTATCATGTTTGTTGGTTTGGTTGTTGTTGATTTAGCCGAGTTGAATTCTTGGGGACGTCCGATTTATAGGGGAAATGCTGCCGAAATTTCGGTAGAAAAAGTAATGGCGTGGAATTGGATTCTTCGATGTTTATGACTAATATTCAATATTTTTGACGTTGTGTAGACCTTGGAAAGTCGAGACTTGAATTCGGATTTGCTTAGGAAGTGGCTAAGGTATGTAAAGCTCGCCCCTTCTTTCTTGGGCATGTCTTAGTTAAAAATAAGTTATGACACGAATTACGAGGTAACTCTACTCTTGCGGTCCGAGCATGTTTATGATCCATATTTGTTCTTGATATTCATATTCTTAATGTAGTCAAATTATGGTCTTTATGTTTTCTGCATGAATGGATTTCAAAGATTGCATGAAAGTTGTTTTCAAAAAGAGTTTGTTTCCTAAACGATTCCGGAACTACGAACGTTCATAACTTTCGCAGAAAGGCTCGGATCGCTTCGATTTGTTTGTAGAAAGTTCTAAAGTGAATTAAGTTTGTAACTTTCCGAGGCGGACTCGTATTGGTTTGGAATATGATTACGATCCTTATGATTTTGTTGACACGTTTATGGCATGCTATGTTTCCGAATAACGTCCGAAAGATATTTGGTATACTATTGTCCGATGTTTCAAATGACATTCCGTTTAGACCACTTTATTAAGTCTGTGATTATGATTTTATATGCATATGGTTTCTCACTACTCGCTCGTGCAAGCTCAATATGTCTTTCACCGAGTCCCGGCGGGTGCACGCATTCGTGCAACTTCTCTCGCATATATATATATATATATATATATATATGTATGTCCCTGATGTGATGAGATGGGGATGGCGGCCGGGATGGCACCGAGTCCGCTTGCTAGCGGGGCGGACACGCTGCGACCGAGACTGGGCGGGTATGTATATATGTATATGCATGCATACATGATTATGATATGATTTTACTCATCGAGTCCCTCGTTAGAGGGCAGGCACGGTATATATGTACGATGATATGACGATATGATTATGATAAGATTTTACTTACCGATATATGCATATACATGACAAATGTTTTCAAAAGGCAAGTCTTATTATTTTCTGTACTCTTTACTTCAGTGTGCTCCCGCTTACTACATTTCATGCTTTACATACTCAGTACATATTCCGTACTGACCCTCTTTCTTCGGGTCAGTGTTTCATGCCGCGAATACGCCCGGATGAGTTGAAGACATTAGAAAAGGATGTTCCGGCGGGATTGGCGAGCTCCGGTTGCTCGGTGTCTTTGCGAGTCAAAGTATTATGTTATAGTATCATGTTCTCGTTAGAGACTTTGCGAGACGGTGTAATAGTGGGTATAAGATGTCGGTTATGTAAGCGGCTATGTAAGCTACCGAGTTATTACGCATTGTATTATAAGCTCTGTATGTTTCTATATGCTACAGATTTTCATTGATTCGAGAAAGGCAAAAGCATATTATTGTTCGAAAAATTTTCATTATGTATTTGTGTCATGATTTGAGAGTCAGCGTGATTATGAGTATGAGGCGAGTCAGCGGGTTCGCTCGGCCCTAAATAAGGGTCGGGTGCCCATCACACCCTAACAGAAATTAGGGTGTGACAGATACGATGAGGATGTGTATAGATTACCGTCAGTTGAACAAGGTCACCATTCATAATAAGTATGCCATTCCTCGCATTGATGACTTGTTCGACCAGCTTCCGGGTGCTTCGGCATTTTTGAAGATTGATTTGAGGTTAGCCTACTATCAGCTGAAACTTCAAGCCGAGGATGTTACGAAGCTGGCTTTTAGGGCTCGTTATGTTCATTACGAGTTCCTTGTGAAGTTATTTGGGCTTATGAATGCCCCAGCTGCTTTTATGACCTTGATGAATAGCATCTTCAAGCCATATCTTAATTCCTCCGTCATTGTGTTCGTCTATGATATCTTGGTGTATTCGAAGAGTAGGGAGGAGCATGAGCATCATTTGAGTATTGTCCTTCGGTTATTGAAAGAGAAGGAGCTTTATGCCAAGTTTTCAAAGTGTGAGTTCTAGCTTGAGTCTATGGCATTCTTGGGCCACGTTGTGTCTGAGGAGAGGATCATGGTTGATCCAAAAAAGATTAAGGCTATTAGAGAATGGGCGAGGCCCACTATTGTGAATGAGATTCGTAGCTTCGTGGGGTTAGGCAACTATTACCGTTGATTTATGAAGGGAGTCACTTCTATTGCTTCTTCGTTGACTAGATTAACTCAAAAAGAGGTGCCATTTCAGTGGTCTGATGCTTGTGAAGAGATCTTTCAACAGCTCAAGACACTTTTGACTTCAGCCCCTATTCTGGCATTACCCGCGGAGGGTAAGGATTTGTCAATATATTGTGATGAATCCCGTGTTGGGTAGGGTGTCGTGTTGATACAGGAGGGTAGAGTCAATGCCTATGCTTCCTGTCAGTTGAAGATCCACGAGAAGAACTACCCTACCCATGATCTGGAGTTATTAGTAGTAGTCTTTGCTTTGAAGATTTGGAGGCACTATCTGTACAGAGTCCATTGTGAGGTGTTCACCAATCACCCCAACCTTCAATACGTGTTCAGTCAGAGAGATCTAAATTCCCGACAGCGTAGGTGGATGGACCTTCTAAAGGACTATGACATCACCATTCTCTATCATCCAGGGAAAGATAATGTTGTAGTTGATGCCTTGGGTCGCAAGGCAGTGAGTATGGGTATTTTAGCCCGATTGGTTGCTTCTAAGCGTCCATTAGCCATGGAGGTTTAGACTATGGCTAACAGTTTTGTGTGCCTTGATATCTCAGTTCAGGGAAGAGTCTTAGCTTGTGTTGAGGCGAGATCATCCCTCTTGGAGCAGATTAGGGCCCAGCAGTTTGAAAATACCCACTTGTGTAAGATTCATGATAAGGTTCTGAGAGGTGAGGCCAAGGAGGCCATGCTTGATAGTGAGCGTATTTTGAGGATCAAGGGACGGGTATGCGTTCCTCGTGTTGGGGGTTTGATTCGTTTGATTCTGGGGGAGGCCCATAGCTCTAGATATTCCATCCATTTTGGAGCCATAAAGATTTATCGAGATCTGAGGCAGCACTACTAGTGGGGCAGGATGAAGAGAGATATTGCAAATTTTATGGCTAAGTGTGGGAATTGTCAACAAGTCAAGTATGAGCACCAGAGACCTGGTGGGGTGCTTCAGAGGATGCCTGTTTCTGAGTAGACATGAAAGGATTTCCATGGATTTTGTTGTGGGTCTTCCGAAGACCCTGGGCAAGTTTGAATCAGTTTGGGTTATTGTTGATTGGTTGACTAAGTCCGCTCATTTCATTCCAGTTCAGGTTACTTACGTTGCAAAGAAGTTAGCCAGGATTTGCATTAGTGATTTTGTGCGTTTGCATGGGGTTCCTATTTCTATTGTTTCAGATCAAGGTCCTGTAACGACCCTTCTGGTCTTTATGGGAAATGTAGGATCACCCTACCAAATAAAACCTTCCCAAGGGTAGAACAAGCTAATAGAAACTCAATTATGTAAGTCTAGAGCTCTGTTGGGAATTCCGATGCCACGGATGGATTCGTATGGTGTTTTATGTCTTTGTTTATGTTTGTGAGGCCTCGGATGAAATGTTGGGTGATAGATTAAGAAACTGTGAAAAATTACGAGCTACTGCCACAGTAGTACCACCGTGGCGAAGGTGTACCGCTATAGCGGTGAGTCCCTCACCGCCAGCGGTGAGTCCCTCACCGCCAGCGGTGGTTTGTTATTCATGCGTCCACTGTGGCAGGAAATGTACCGCTATGGCGATGTCGCTATAGCGGAACATGGCCTGCCATGGTTGTGGTCAGTTTCTTTGTGGTCCGCTATAGCGGGCACTTGGCCGTTATAGCGAGACCGCCGCAGAGGCGTAACGACCGCCGTAGCGGTCGACGGAAAATAGTAATCCCATTTTAAACACTTAGTTCCGAATTCTCTATTCACAAAACACCAACACAGTTCCCTACAAGAACCTAGGGCAAAATTCCAAGCTAGGGCAAGAATATTCATGAGAGATATGTCTCATCCATCCCTTTCAATCACTACGTATCATCTTTATGATTATCATCCCTTTTATGGGTCTTCAATGGTGAAATTAGTAATAGTAACCCTAGAACCTAACAAACCTTCTATACTTGATTGGTTATGATTGTTATCATTTATTTATCATCTAGTGGCTTGGGTTAACTCCTCTTAATCAAGAATTGAACCATTAGAGTCATGAACTAAGTGAATTGAGACTTAGGATTTCATACAAATGGTAGCTTGACCATGAAAACTACATTTAATTGATGTGATTGATTAATTATTGTTATAAATTGATGGTTAGTGGTTACTAAGGCCATTGTTAGGTTGTTTTACACCTAGATGTCATTCA
>NW_026715579.1:0-24778 GCF_029784015.1 Lycium ferocissimum | reverse complement strand
ACACCAACTTTTGTCTTTTCTCACCGGGAAAAAATGTAAAAAAAAAAATTTCGATTAATCAATGAGTGAATTCTGAATATCGAATGATTATTATAAAAATAAAAAATAAAAAGTGTAAAGAGAGAAAGGGGTTAGGAAGTGGGAGAGAAACAAATAAGGGGAAGACTAGCTCGGTATACGTTTTTCTGAATTGTTATTACTCCAAGGCAAATATATAGTCTGTTCAAGAGGTTTCAAATGGTTAATTCGGTCAGTTTAGGTTGCTTTAATTTATATGCAAGTTGAGAATAAATTGGTTATGTTCCAAGCCGCCTAGCTTAGATTTAGGGATATTTTACACTTAAGGTAGCTGAGTAATAAATTAACCAATCATAATTTAACTTGTCCACAATTTACTTAAACCACAATACATAAGGTCAAATTGAATCAAAGAATTCAGAACCGCATGCATCAAAAGGTGCATGCATGATTCTCAAGGGATACAATTTTACTCTAATCAACCAATTTTATCGAGAAAGATGTTATTATTTTTAGGTTAAGAGGTTGATACGATTCTGAATCAACTTATTGGTCTTATAGTATATCTCAATATAGAGATGAAACCAAAGAACTGTATTTGTTTATAAACTCTTGTAAGGGCTATAGATAATACGTGGGGGTTCTATTTACGATTCTTTACAATTCATGGGATCTTTTATCCTAACTTACTAGCCAAACTTTAATTTGGGTGAGTTACAATGTTATAGTATTGAAGGAAAGAATGTTGATTCTGCATCAACAACATCTACCATGGATATGTCGATTAAAGCAAGGAAGAAAGAGAAGAAAGAGACAGTAAAAATAACGAAGCGATGACCAAGAAAAAGGCAAAGTAAAAGTGACCAAAGAAAGTAAAAGTGTTTTCGGACAAATTTACTTTTGACGGTCTAGACAAACGACTTTACGGAAATTATGAGCACAAATGGAATATGAGTTGGTTACACATTGGACAGTGCTAGACAGCTTTACGGAAATTATGAGCACAAATGGAATATGAGTTGGTTACACATTTTGATATGTTGGATAAATAAATAAAAAAATAGGACAAGTATACATAGTTTTATTTGGATGTACAGTTTTGTATAAATAGGAGCAATGCCTAATGAATAAGACATAGAAAAATTCATCAATCTTTTCAAATTCTTTTCATGGTATCAGAGCAGTGAAAGCTCGATCCAATCTTGCAAATTCACACATCATTTTCTGGCCTCAGCTAAGATGGCTGAAACAGGCATCACCCCTGCAGCATCCAAAGAAGGAGAAAATGCTGTCACCATTGACATGAATCACCCATATCACCTTCATCCTTCAGATTCACCTGGGATGAACCTTATCAATGCAGTATTTGATGGCAGAGGTTTCCCAGGCTGGAGAAGGTCAGTTCTAATAGCTTTATCTGCAAAGAGAAAATTGGGTTTCATCAATGGGTCATGTAAAGAGCCAGATCTGGAATCAAATGAATATTTGCAGTGGTCATGTTTACAGAATGACATGGTCACTGCCTGGCTACTAAACTCCCTATCAAAAGAAATCAAGGACAGTGTGATCTATTCCAAAACTGCAAAGGAATTGTGGGATAGTTTACAAAGTAGATTTGGTAAATCAAATGGGGCTAAACTTTACCATCTACAAAAGGAACTAAGCAGTTTGGTGCAAGGAAATGCAGACATCTCAAGCTACTTTACTAATCTCAAAAGATTGTGGGATGAATTGGACTCTCTAAATTCTGATATAGTGTGCACCTGTAACTGCACATGTGAAGGAAAAGGAAAACTAACCAAATCTATGGAGGACCAGAGGCTGATTCAATTTTTAATGGGGTTGAATGATGTTTATGCACATGCTAGAGGGAATATTTTAATGATAAACCCTTTACCTAGCATGGATCATGCTTATTCCTTACTACTCCAAGATGAAAACCAAAGAGAGATCTATGCTAATACCCATGTGTTCTCAGATTCCACTTCTTTCATGGCCACAAATCAGGGAAAGAACAATTACAAACCTGGAAATACATACAGATCAGGTAACCCATCCTACAAAGGAGGAAATAATTTTCAAAGATTTGGGAATACTGGAAATCATCCTCAAAGGTTTGGAAACAGTTAGTCTAGACCTAAAGTGAGGAAGAACAAATTCAATCCTAATGTGAGTTGTACTCATTGCTTAAGGATAGGGCATGTGATTGATGATTGCCATAAACTACATGGGTACCCTGAGGATTTTGAGTTCACCAAAGGAAAAAATTATCAAACTCCCATTAAGGGAAATGCAGCACTTGGGTGTGATGACTTACAGGAACAAAAGGGAACACATCAGACCACAGATGCAAATCTATCTTTCCAACATCTCAGCAAGGAACAGAGATCAGAAATTGCTCACATGTTTCAACAGATGCAAATGCAAATGGGACAATCAAACTCACAAATAGGGCAATCAAGTTCTACTGCCCCTGATCCTCATGCTATAGCAGGTACAATCCTTAAGTATTCAGGAGTTTGTCTATCAGTTTTTAATTCCAACACTTGGATCATTGATTCAGGTGCATCAGAGCACATGTGCTTTGATTCCACCTATTTTTCTAGTTTAACTCCTCTACCTGTCCCTCTAAGCGTTAGTCTACCAAATTCTTTTAAGCTGATTGTTACTCATGTAGGAAGTGTTCCAATCTTGCCTAATCTCATTTTAAAAAATGTTCTTCATGTTCCTTCTTTTAAGTATAATCTGCTTTTTGTCAACAGATTATGTCAACAAATCAATTGCAACCTTTTATTCACTCCTAGTGCATGTATTTTGCAGGACCTTTTTCTGAGGAGAATAGAAGTTTTTGGTAAAGTCAAAGAAGGATTGTACTTACTGCATCCTTCAATTTCTAAGTCAAACATTTGCTCTAAAGAAAATGTAGTTTCAGTTTCAAAAGGAAGTGATTCTCACTTTGTTTCCAATTCAGTTTCCTTTCCTGTTCTTGCTAATGTTATTTCAGATGTAAGCCTTTGGCACATCAGACTTGGGCATTTGCCACTATCAGCAATGAAGTATTTGAGTTTTATTAAGTCTTCCTCTTTCACTGATTGTGTATGTGATGTATGTCCTAAAGCTAGACAAACTAGGACACCTTTTCCTATTAGTACAATCAAAACTAAAGGATTATTTGATCTCATTCACATTGACACTTGGGGACCTTACAAACAAGCTACTTATAATGGATATAAGTATTTCCTCACTATTGTAGATGACTTTAGTAGGTGCACTTGGACATTCTTACTTAGTACTAAGTGCAATGCTTTTCCAGTTTTGAAAAGTTATCTTGTCATGATAGAAAGGCAGTTCAACAAGAAAGTGAAATGCATTAGATCAGACAATGCACTAGAGTTGGGATCAGGTTCACAAGAGGAAGCATACCTAACTGAACAGGGTATCCTACACCAAAGAAGTTGTGTTGCTACCCCACAACAAAATGGTGTTGTGGAAAGGAAGCATAGACACCTTTTGGAAATTGCTAGGGCATTATTTTTTCAATCAAAAGTCCCTATATCCTACTGGGGAGAGTGTATACTTACAGCTACACACCTAATCAATATGCTGCCTTCAAGAGTTTTGAAAGGAAAAACCCCACATGAAATGTTGTTTAACAGAAAGCCTTCTTATCAATCTTTAAGAATTTTTGGTTGCTTGTGTTATGCTTCCACACTATCTCAAGGAAGAGGAAAGTTTGAACCTAGAGCAATAGAGTGTGTATTTTTGGGCTATCCTCAAAATCAAAAGGGGTACAAGGTTTTGAACTTAAAAACTAAGAGAGTTTTTGTTTCTAGGGATGTTCATTTTCATGAGGATAGATTTCCCTTTGCTTCTTCTACTTCTCATTCTTCCACCACTAATCTGCTTTCTTCATCTTCTCCATATTTAGAAGATTTTTTCAACACTCCACACAACACTGTTTCCTCAAATCTTCCACCATCCAAATCATCTCCTTTACCTACACCTAATTCACCCTCACCTCTTAGTTCACCCTTACCATTTCCTACACCTAATTCACCAAGTTTGAGTCTTCCTGATATTCCCAATTCATCTATTTTACACTCACCTAACCATCCCAATCCCAGTTTTACCACAAAATCAGGAAGAATTGTACATAGGCCTAGCTATTTGGATGATTTTGTTTGCAACAATGTGTTTTTCACTAATCTTACCACTTCTTGTTTTGCTTCTCCTCCTCTTCTTCCTAGTCACTCACTCTCCACCTTAACTGTCTCTAACCAATGTTTTCTAAACTCTTTATCTTCATTATCTGAGCCTAAAAATTATTTAGAAGCTGCTGCTCATCCTAGATGGAAAGCAGCCATGGACAAGGAAATTGAAGCTCTTCAACTAAACCACACTTGGGATGTAGTTGATTTGCCATCAGGAAAGAAGGCATTACCATGCAAATGGGTTTACAAAGTGAAGCAAAATTCAGATGGTTCTGTTGAAAGGCTTAAAGCACGATTAGTGGTCAGGGGGGACATCCAAAAACATGGTGTTGATTACAACGAAACATTTTCACCAGTGGTGAAAATGACCACAATCCGATGTTTGTTGGCAGTTGCTATTAAAAAGGGATGGCATGTTTCACAATTGGATGTGAACAATGCCTTTTTACATGGGAACTTAGAAGAAGAGGTCTTTATGAAGTTTCCATCAGGTCTCATTCCACCCACACCTAACCATGTTTGCCTTCTAAGAAAGTCATTGTATGGTTTAAAGCAAGCTTCCCGGCAATGGTATGCTCGGCTTGCTGGGGCTTTGAGTTACAAAGGATATTCTGCCTCTTTAAACGACTACTCTTTATTTTTTAAGAAGAATGGTGATCAAATCTCAATATTAGCAGTCTATGTCGACGACATTCTACTCACAGGTGATGACATTCAAGAAATTGCTGCTATTACAAGTTTTCTTCATTCAGAATTCAAAATCAAAAATCTTGGTGGCATACGATACTTCCTAGGTATGGAAATTATCAGAGAAAACAAAGGTTTTATCATGAGTCAAAGGAAATTCACCTTAGACTTGCTGACCGAATTTGATTGCACCCATCTCCCAAAGGTGTCGTCTCCTCTTGATCCTAGCATCAAATTACAAGCAGATGATGATTTCCCCATGGAAGATCTTACGATTTATCGACATCTCATTGGAAAATTAAATTACCTCACTCATACACGTCCAGATCTAGCTTTTCCAGTGCTCAAACTTAGCCAATTTTTGCAAAGGCCTTGTATTTCTCATTTTTCTGCTGCCCTTCGAGTTCTCCTAAGACCTTCAACTTGACCCCGGGCAAGGTATCTTGCTCTCTTCTAACCCCTCTCTATCTCTACTCGCTTTTTGTGATGCCGATTGGGCGTCTTGCCCAGATTCTCGGCGTTCCGTAACTGGTTTTTACATCACCCTTGGCGGATCTCCTATCTCTTGGAAATCGAAGAAGCAAGCTTCGATTTCGCTTTCCTCCGCCGAGGCGGAATATCGCTCCATGCGCAAGGTCACCGCAGAACTTACTTGGCTTGTGCGACTGCTCACAGATCTCTCCATTTCGCCATTTTTACCGGTACCAGTTTACTCCGACAGTCAAGCCGCGATTCATATCGCACGTAACCCTGTCTTTCATGAAAGAACGAAACATGTGGAGCTTGACTGCCACTTTGTAAGGCAACAATTCCTTTCTGGTTTAATTTCTTTGTCATTTGTTCCATCGGACAAACAGATCGCAGATCTCTTTACAAAACCCCTAACTGGGGTTTCTCATCGGAATATTTTATCCAAGTTGGGGGTTCTTTCTCTCCCCTCCAACTTGAAGGGGGATATTGAAGGAAAGAATGTTGATTCTGCATCAACAACATCTACCATGGATATGTCGATTAAAGCAAGGAAGAAAGAGAAGAAAGAGACAGTAAAAATAACGAAGCAGATGACCAAGAAAAAGGCAAAGTAAAAGTGACCAGCAAAGTAAAAGTGTTTTCAGACAAATTTACTTTTGGACAAAGTCTTCAGACAACTTTTAAAATTATGAGCACAAATGGAATATGAGTTGGTTACACATATTGGACAGATCTTCAGAAGCTTTTACGGAAATTATGAGCACAAATGGAATATGAGTTGGTTACACATTTTGATATGTTGGATAAATAAATAAAAAAATAGGACAAGTATACATAGTTTTATTTGGATGTACAGTTTTGTATAAATAGGAGCAATGCCTAATGAATAAGACATAGAAAAATTCATCAATCTTTTCAAATTCTTTTCATATAGGTTAAGGTTTACATATTTAGTTCGTTTATAATACTTTGGAGATTAACGTTATACTCCTCCTAAATATGAAACAATATAGATTCATTTTACTTTGAACTTCAAGAAAGTCCTATAACCAAAAGATGTAATTGATGTACTTTAAAATGCAAGTTGCGAGTAACAGTCCATACCCAGAGGCGGACCCACATGAAAGGGTGGGAGTGCACATGCACTCGTTAGCTTTGGAAAAAATTATGAGTATATATATGTGTGTGTATCTTGAGAAATTAGTATATATTTAATTATGTACTCTAACAAACGAAAGTGTTTTTGGGGCACGTTGGTTGCAACTGCAGCTTCCCTTACATGTCGCCCCGGTTCGAACTCGAATATCACTTTTAATTATGTTTTTTAGCCTATTTATAGGAAAACAATAAGCGTTAAATGAGCTCACCCAGATTCAAACTTGCACCGTTAACACATGTTGCCAGCCTTAGTCACTGAGCTATCTTTTTTATTTGCTTCACTGTGTTAAATTTTATTTATTACTAAAAAAATCTTATTTGACCTATATACGTGAATGTTCACTGATACGCTATTAGTGACCGGTCCGATATGGTATTATATCTCAGTCGTTATTAAAAATTTTATTGGCGTTTATATTAAGATAATGGTGCTCCTGCCGTCTTAAAATCCTCGGTCCGCCTCTATCCGTACCAGGGGTGGACCTGCAAAAGGACTTGTTTATAACATGTAATATTGTACACTATTGACAAAATCTCTTTTATATTTTGTTGTTTCCTTTGGCCTCTGCATTTATTTGTGCAGAGAGGATAAGAATTTGCCTCCACTTGCTACTTCTTTGTCCCAATACTTAAAGTTATCCCTACGATTGTAGTAGATATCTCTTTAGACAGAATATTTTTTTCTTTTTATTTGAATTTGCGCTAGATGTGTTCGCTCCTTACTAAAAAGTTCTCTATTTTTGAAGTTAAAACTCCATCTTTGTGGATGAACTCCAACTATTCCATCACATCCCTTAATGGTTGTTCAATTATTTCACGCACTGATTTAATGGTCAAGTACTAGCACCAAATTTATTCAAAATATTATACAAGTAAAAGTGGATGAAATAAGAAGACGCGGGAGGAGAAAAGAACATTTTGTGAAATTGAAACTCTGCCCTAAAACTTAAAACCATTACTCCCTCCGATTCTTTTTATCCGTCCCTAGTTGACTTTATACTTCTCCTAAGAAATTGCTTTATCAAGGGTTTGTTTTACCAAATTACCTTTATAGTTTAACTATTAATACTTTATGTAGTTACTTAATGATAAAATGAATACCAAAAGAAAATAATAATTCTTTCTTGATTTTATCAAAATGGACAAGTAGAAAGGGAAAGAGTTGATTACAAGCCAATTCTATATTTCCATTATTGTGGCCTTAATCAGATGACATCCTTTTTGATGTTTCCTTTTCATTCTTGCAAGTTGTAGTCTAACCTGTATAGTAGTGAAAATGAAGCTAGAAGTTCAACTAATTCCCTAAAATACATGTTCAAGTTCAATGATGGTAATGTGAAAATTTCCCAATTTGCTAGTCCAATTGATATGGTACTTTTCAGAGAGATGATTACAGCTCAGTAGTTCAACAATCAATTAATCTGGGACCCAAAATAAAACAAAGAAAAGAACCCATCGAATTAAATCAACCAAATATATAAAAGTATACTCAATGTCAACTTGATTTGTTTCTTTCTCTTCCATCCCTAGTCGACATAGAAATAAATAGACCTGCCAAATGTCAAGTTGCAAAAGGTTCACTGAATTTCAGATATTCCATTACTGGATTTGAAACAAACAGAGACATGCTAACAATGAAGAGCCTACCCAGCCCCTACCAAGATCCCACCCCAACATGAAACAGGTGCGGATCTACAATATTAAATACTGATTTGAAGGAATGATGTAGCTTTTGCTTAGATGTTATATTTGTATTAGAAAACATCCTTAATCAGAGGTCTCGGTGCGATTCTTTAGTAAGGAGTCATTTTTATTAGGTCTTTACCCCCAATACGGGACTTTGTGACACGAATCCGATTAAATCGAACCCTAATGCGAGTATCAGACACCGAATTAAATTCAATAAATTCTACTCCCTCTGTCCCAAAAAGATTGTTCTCCTTTCCTTTCTAATCTGTCCCAAAAAGATTATCCTCTTTCTATATTTAGAAACAATTTAACTTTATTAGATGATTTATAGCCACACAAATATCTAAGACTTATTTTAGACCACACATTTCAAAAAAAAAAAGCTTTCTTTATTTCGTAAACTTTGGATCAAGTCAAAAGAGAACAGTCTTTTTGGGACAGAGGGAGTATTAAATATATCTAAACATTTAATTGCAAATTCTCTTTCCTTCTGCCTGCAAAAAAAAGTTATGAGATTGCTTTTTTGTATCAATTGAAACAAGCTATGGAATCAGTAACAAACTCTAGTTCATAACCTTCAAATCCACTCATAGCTGGTTCTTCTTGTTATTCTAGATTTGTAATAATTTCTTCATTGACTAGTGTAAGAGAATAGACCGTTATAACTTGCATCATCCACAAAGATAATATTTGGTAAAAAGATCTCAATTTTGTCGATACCTTGATATAGTTTCTTGTTCTACTTTGCTGCCCATATTTTCTCCTTTTGATTCAAAGGGTTGAAATTTGGAGTAGAACATCTTTCCCTGCGTGCTGAATTCAAGATTTAAATATTGTGAGTTTTGTTTTGAGAGTAGGTCTTGAAATACATATTTAATTTATTTATATTTTCTTTTACACACATGTACCTACATAAATATGAGTGCGCACACAGGTCCTCCTATAATTTCTAGCCCAAGAATCCGTCTTTCCCCAACTTCATTCAAGCATACACTTGTGTCCACAAAGTGTCTCAAAAAATGTAAAGCATATACTCACCTAATAGGTTTTGTTATAGGCAAACTCCGGTAATTAAGGATACAATCTCACAAATTAAGAGATTACCTTCGGATAATCTCAAATATCTAATTTGTCCTCTTAAACTGACCGTTAGTTTGTGAATGAAAGGATGTGCCAATACTTATTCTGCTTTTAAAAGCCTTCGATAAGTTCTTCCATAAAGCTGAAGTAAACCATGAGTATTTGATGCTATAAATGATAGTGCCTTGTGTAATAACATGTGTGTGCAGACAAATATATATGATTCAAGTCGAAACAATATGGAGGTACAGTATAGACACATCACACATATATACTTATTCCTGTTTAACAAATATAAATATACCAGTTACCCGCACAAAGATGCCGTATATCTTAATTCACAAGGCAAATTGTTTCTTTATGGTGTATGTGCACTAATTGACTTATTGAGTTCACAAGCAAATTGTTGTAAGCGTTTAACTTGTGGTTTTAACATAGTTCTCATTTTAATCTTCTCTTCTAATTTTGTGTTCAAGAGTTGAATTTTAGCACTGATGAGTTAAGATATTTCATAGTTTTGATGATTTGACAAATACGCCAAGGACGAGGTCCTCGATCGTGCTCTGACCGTACGAAATACGACAATTTTGCCGTATAAAGTTGTATCTTACGTAACCGCAAGAAGATGCGCGAGTGCGGCATGTTTGGAAACCTATAACTAAAGGCCATAAAAAGATGAAAGGTCCCTATCCATAGCACGCTTCTCACTTCGCTCCCTAATATATATACACAACATGTTGCTAGGTTTAAGATCAACACTTGCAAATCGAAAATTATATTTCTCTCAAGTGCGACGCCACCCTCTCAAGGTGCTCTCGAAACAAAGCCTCAACAAGCCAAAGGACCGCATCCCCAACCGAAGATGCTTGAAGTCCTTAAGGTTGTTGAGTCTTTGTTCTTCGTTCTATAAATTGTAAACCTACTCTTCTCTTTAAGTTGTTTGTAGGTGCTTGAATTCTCAAGGACGCTTGTAAGAAGTTTATCTACATAAGCTTTTGAGTAGTACACTGGGCTAGAGTTGATCTAGGTCATTAGTTTGAATTCTCGGGTTGTTTGTAGGTTGTTTACCTACTTGACTTTAGTGGTACACTTGTCTACGGGTAGGCAAGGTGTATTGGACTAATATGTAGCTAGAGGTAGTTAAGAGTTGCTTACAATAGGGTTATTGTAAGGGTGAGGGATTAAGAGTTTAATTCCTAAATTGCAATAGGTTGTAATATGAACATTGCTCAGTTTAGTGAAGTTAGAAATCCTACTGGGGTAGATCGTGGTTTTTAATCCGTTGAGCAAAGAATTTTCCACGTAAATATCTTGCATTATTTACTTCTGTCGCATTCCGTGAGGTCAGCTTGGGACCGGTCCCTTAGAATGGTCGTTTTAGTGAAATCTGAGATTGTGAACTCATAAAGTGTGAACTCATAGATTCTATCAAGTATTACATTATATATCTTAATATTGAGGTTTAATGATCCTCTTAACCAAGAAGTCCACAACTTTGAAATGTACATTGAAAACAAAAGAAACAAAATCATATGTGAACCTATCGTGTTTGATTTTCATTAATTAGCTTTTTTTCTTTAGGTTGTGTCACTGACTTTATAATGAATTTTTAAACTATCAGCTTAGAGTTGCTTAATGATTTGCTCTCATTATCACCTTTAGTTGGTTTGTGAAGGAAGAAAACAGTAATAATAAGATGACAATTTGACTACCTGCATGAATTATTCAATTTTGGCATTTCGAAAAAATGTTTTTTCTTTTCCTTTCTTATGAATTACGTACCACCTTTGAGCTGACTTTTCTTTTTAAAACTAGATGGCCTATGCCCGTGCAGCACGGGCCCAACACTTCGGATTATAAAGATATTTATATATATGTAGTTGTGTTTAGATAGTGATAATATATATATACACACACACTATGTTCGAAATACGATTAATATAACAATGTAGTTTGTGCTCCGTATCTAAAACTTTATTATATTCGTGTTTGCTACGAAAATTTATTAATACTTTTAATAGAGAAGACTTGTTTAAAAGAAAACTATTTTCCTCTCTTTGAGATAAAATAATAGCAATATTTAAGCATCAGTTGATACTTTCAATTTTAATTCGATTAATTTAAAGGTGTAAAATACTTAACACTTCGGATTATAGTGTATTTATATGTATGTAGTTGTGTTTAGATAATGATAATATATATATATTATCATTATCTATATATATATAATGATAATATATATATATATATATATATATATATATATATATATATATATATATATATATATATATATATAATATAGTTTGTCTTTCTCGTATCTAAAACTTTATTATATTCGTGTTTGCTACGAAAATTTATTAACACTTTTAAAAGAGAAGACTTGTTTAAAAGAAAACTATTTTCCTTGTTTTGAGATAAAATAATAACAATATTTAAGCATCAGTTGTTGTTTTTTTAAGAGTGACTGACGACGAAGCATGGGTAAACCGATGCTTCTATATAGTAGAAGAAAAATAGAAATATAATAAAGTATTTCTATCTACTTTTTAGAAGAGTTGGTAATATAAAGTATAAAACGTCATTTTTTTGCCCTTAAATAAAAAAGTGGATGGGACCACAAAGGATTTTTTGCCTTTAAATAAAAAAGTGGACCGAACACGGACGACGATCTTGCGCTCTATAAAAGCGCTCTTCTATATAGTAGTAATAGTAAAGTAATACATATAATTTTTTTATCAAATTTTGATTTGGATGATTCTAATTCAAATTATTATTTTAATTTTACATGTTTAAAATGAAACAAAGTAGAAATTTGATTTTCTATTTAAATGAAGAACTTCTATTTTTTAATTTTTAGTAAATATTTTTTGTTTAACTCATTTTACTTGTCATGTTATTTTTTACACAGTTTTTTAAGAAAACGTCAATTAGAATTATAATTTCACTAATTTACCTTATTAATTATTTGATCTCCATTTAATATTATTTTTTCTTTTATGACATTAATCTCTTTTCACATTTATTAGAGTAAGAAAAAAATGAAAAAGTAATTAAATTCTATCTTATTTTAATATATAAGTATTTTAAGTATGTTGCTGTACAATAATTTCATTTACGCATGTGGCAATGAATCCATCATTATTGATTTAATTGTTTGATTTTTTAATATAGGATGCTCTTTTTTTTTTTTTTTTAACATTGTTTGTTTTTTTAATATGGGATTGACTTTTTCTTTTAATATTGCTTGATTTTATTAATATGGGGTCCCTTTTTTTTTCCCGTGAGTTTGGAGATGGTGGGTTCCACTTTTTTTTCTTCTCTCTTTTTTTTTTTAAATACTGGTTGGTGTTTAATATGGGGTCCATATTATTTTTTTTTTAATATTAGTTATTGTTTAATATGTATGGGGCCCACAATTTTTTTTTTTAACATTAGTTGTTGTTTTATATTTTTTTTAACATTGTTTGTTTTTTTAATATGGGATTAAATTTTTTTTTTTTAATATTGCTTGATTTTATTAATATGTGGTCCATTTTTTTTTTGGAGGTGGTGGGTTCCACTTTTTTTCTTCTTTTTTTTTTTAAATACGTTTGGTGTTTAATATGGAATTTACATTTTTTTTTAATATTAGTTGTTGTTTAATACATATGGGGCCCACAATTTTTTTTAAAAATTTGGACGGACGACATTTAATATTATTTTTTATTTTATGACATTAATCTCTTTTCACATTTATTAGAGTAAGGAAAAAATAAAAAAGTAATTAAATTCTATCTTATTTTAATATATAAGTATTTTAAGTATGTTGTTGTACAATAATTTCATTTGCTCCCATTAATGGGTTGATACGCATGTGGCAATGAATCCATCATTATTGATTTAATTATTTGATTTTTTAATATAGGATGCACTTTTTTTTTAATATTGTTTGTTTTTTTAATATGGGATTTACTTTTTTTTTTTTTTAATATTGCTTGATTTTATTAATATGGAGTTTATTTTTTTTCTGTGAGTTTGGAGGTGGTGCCCACTTTTTTTCTTCTCTCTTTTTTTTTTTTAATCTTTTGGTTGGTGTTTAATATGGGGTCCATATTTTTTTTTTAATATTAGTTAACATTTAATATATATATGGACATTTTTTTTTTTAATATTAGTTGTTGTTTTGTATATGGGGCCCACAAATTTTTATTTTTTAAATTGGAACGGACGACGGTAAAGTGAGCCCAACCGGCTCTTCTATAGAGTACAAATGCTTACAACTAACAACTCTATAATCTGAAAGTTGGAGTTCTGATTATTACCTTGAGTCCGCAACTTAAATAATTTCAAAAGTGGGATTTTCATCCAAAATAACCCACCCAAAAAAAAAAAAAAAAAAAGTGAGCAAAGTACCTTTTTGTGCACAAAATTAGTGCGCAAAAGGACTTAACTGTGACGGTCACCGTTAAGTCCTATTGCGCACTAATTTTGTGCTCAAAAGGTACTAGTTTTATTTTCCCACACTTTGTATAATTTCAAAGTTTTGAAATTCACGTTTTTTCCATACTTTGACCAAAGATTAGTTATGTCTCAAAACTCCAGAATATCAATATTTTACATAGAAGCTGATATCTTTTTTTGCGAACAATAATGTAGGCCAAATAAATCAAGTATACCTAAACATTTGGATCGTCATTTTAGGGGTTGTAAAGTACCCCGAAGTAAGTTTTATTTGGAAAGTTATTATCGTTAGGTTTAAGTGTTTTATTTTATAAGGATTTGGTTTAAGTGTTTTATTATTTAGTTAAGGCATTACATTATTAAGGATATGTCAATATTTTTTTCGAGTTCTCTTTTTTTTTTTTTTTTTTTTTTTTTGCCGTTCATAATTCAAGACAATTCGAATTAAAATACATTGATAATTCAAGGCAATTTCAATACATCAAGAAGGATTAAAATACATTCATAATTCAAGACAATCTTCAACCACGAGAAGCTCTTCCACTGTGAGAGGTTCTTTCACTACGAGAGGTACTTGCACCACCACGGAGCCGTTAGTTACACAAACGCTTATCATGGACAAACTCCTTACACGTCGAGCACCATCGAGATTATGTCCTATCAACATGCATTTTGCGGATATAATCCTTGCTAGCAATCATTGAAAATGGCTCGTTTGGACAATAAAATTGATCCCCAAGTGGGTAGAAACCTCCGGCATATGCTTTAAGATAACTTTCAACGTTGTATTCGGATGCCACATATATGGATACCCTTTTTCCCATTACCTCGAAACACTTGATGGCATGAGAACACGGCATGTGGTATGATTGTCACTTACCACAACTACACGTTCTCGTTCTCTCATAAACGGTATGAAGGTTTCCTCCTCGACCTAGGTAAAAACTTGTCCGGACTTCATACACACGTTTAGCATAGTTATACTTTTCCATCCTGTGTAGCTCACATTTTTCCCTATGATGCTCGAACATTTGTGCAGATTTTGGCATCAATTTCCCACCATCTGCTAATATGGCTTTGCCATGTCTTGTTCTAGTGGCAAACCGCTCCACAACTTGCTTGAAAGTCGTTCTCACCATTGCGATGAGCCGGTCCCCGAGTAGATTTTAGCAAGCGATTGAATGACTCCGAGCTGTTTGTTGTTAGCATTCCCCATCTCCCGCCTCCATCCACATGTAACGTCCATTTCTCAACCTCGATATCCTTCAACCAATTATATACTATTGGACTCACTGCCTTGATCATCTCCATCCGCATAAGAAACTTTTTTTCTTGGTGCTCCATTGCGGCAACCGCACATCAATTTGTTTAGTGTGCTTTTTCTAAATTTTGTTTGGAAATTTGCCTTTGTGTGCCTCAAACAAAAGTGATGGTAAGCAAAGGGAGGCTGCCACCCCGTCAAATTAAACATATTGCTTAATATGCCTTGATGTCGATCAGATGGCACGCATATGCCCATACGATCCTTAATAACATATCACCTCAAATGTGTCAAAAACATCCCCTATGTCTCGTTGCTCTTGTTAGCGGCAATGGCGAAAGAAAGAGGGATTATCGACCCATTGGCATCCATCCCTACTGCAATCAGTAGCTTGATGTCGTATACCCCGTACATATGCGTGCCATCTATGGATATGACTGGCCGGCAATGAGCAAAACCATCAATGCATGGTTTGAATGTCTAAAATACAAAATTGAAAATATTACCGGCAACGAGCTTCCACTCTACAATAGTACCAGGATTAAATTGCTGGCTTAGAGTTGCCAGCGGCACTTGACCACTCAAAATGCCCCCATAAGAACTCAAGTCTGTATAAGTATTACCATGAGTAGGCTGGACTTGAGGAACTTCCTGACGACTGTGAGGTATTCTTTCAACATATATTTCAAGAACATTGATGGTGATTAACCCCCCCATTCTTCCGGTGCCCTCAAATAGTCCCTCAAAGAGTCATCATCATTGATAGTCCACTTACCATAAAGCACTAAACCTTGGGGTGCAATGGATGTTGGATACCTGCCTATTACAGATAATTCATACTCACGATTACTTTTCATTCTTCTGTGTAAGACATCAAGTAATGTTTCGTAATCCAACGTAGTTGGAAACTTAACATGGCATTGTGGTTTAATACTATAACGAACAGTATTATTGTCATAAAGAATCTCTTCATCCCAAAATAAAGAAACCTTAACAGTTGAAGGAGGAGAAGACAATTTTTAAGAACTTTAGAGTTGGATTTTTTTTCTTCAAGGACTTGAAAAAAGATGACTTAAACTTATGAAATGGATGAGTTTTTACCTCATCCAAAATTCATGTTAAATAGAAAAAACTTGAGCATTTGAGCATGGTGTTGTCAAATCAAGGATGTCAAAACTCATATTTTACGCATATAAATGTTGCGCAATATAAGCGTGTAATAAAGCGTCTGAAATTGAGCATGGTGTTGTCAAATCAAGGATGTCAAAACTCATATTTTGCGCATATAAATGTTGTGCAATATAAGCGTGTCATATAAAGCGTCTGAAATTGAGTATGGTGCTGTCAAATCAAGGATGTCAAAACTCATATTTTGCGCATATAAATGTTGCGCTATATAAGTGTCATATAAAGCGTCTGAAATTGAGCACATCAATATAAGTGTGTCATATAAAGCATTTGAAATTGAGCATGGTATTGTCAAATCAAGGATGTCAAAACTCATATTTTACGCATATAAATGTTGCACAATATAAGTGTGTCATATAAAACGTTTGAAACTGAGCATGCTATTGTCAAATCAAGTATGTCAAAACTCATATTTTGCGCGTATAAATATAAGTGTGTCATATAAAGCGTCTGAAATTGAGCATGGTGTTGTCAAATCAAGGAGTAGTATATAACATGAATGACGAACAACTAGCATTCACATTAAAACGAGTCATTATGTCATTTTGGAACCAACTTTTACGATATTGCTTCTATTACATATTTTACCCCAGCAAACATATTTGAAGCAATGGGTAGAACATAAGAACTAGATGAGTATGATTTTTATTACTCAAATAACTCGACCAACAGATACAATTAAGAATACAATAATACAATGAGAGATCAGTGGAATTGGCGTGTTACGGAGGTTGAAATGCTAAAACAAAACTTAAGGGCACTCATACTCAAATGTCAAAAAAGTTGTGTTACATCAATGCCTCGTAGTACACCACAAGAGTTCAATTTTTCTTTTAACCGTTTTCACGAAGAGAACAATCAGATGAAAATACGTTGCCTCACGGCAGAATATGGTCAATAAGATTACATTAGATTCAGATCCAAGTAGGATTCAGACTATGTCATATAAAGCGTCTGAAATTGAGCATGGTGTTGTCAAATCAAGGAGTAGTATATAACATGAATGACGAACAACTAGCATTCATATTAAAACGAGTTATTATGTCATTTTGGAACCAATTTTCTGATATTGCTTCTATTACATGTTTTACCCCAGCAAACATATTCGAAGCAATGGGTAGGATATGGGAAATAGATCAGTATGATTTTTATTACTGAAATAACTCAAAGAACAAATACAATCAAGAATACAGTGATACAATGAGAGATGAGTGGAATTGACATGTTAGGGAGGTTGAAATGCTAAAATAAAACTTGAGGGCACTCGGACTCAAACGTCCAAAAAATCATGCTGCGTCAATGCCTCGTAGTACACCACAAGTAGCCTTTCATTTATTAAGAGAACAATCGATGAAAATATGTTGCCTCACAGAATATGGTCAACAAGTCGAGTAGTAGATCCAAGTGGGATTTGGATTGTGAGATGTCCGATGAAGATGAATCCCGTGATCCTATTAATATTTTTTATAATAAAGTAAGTAGGTAGGGTCATAAGGAGGACCTAAATGTAAATTGGTTAGTAATCCCTCCAAATGATTCAAATAACAGTGGTGATCATAGCTCAAATCATAGTTGTTATTCTGATAAATCGAGTTTTCTTAATAATAATGAATTCAAGATAGACGATTTGAAACCCCACCTTCCTATAGAGCGTAATGATGATTTTTGCAACGTGAAATATTTAGATCCATGAGAATATTATTGCGGATTACGCCGAGAAGGGGCATAGCGGCATGCCGAATCAGAACGTCTTGTTCGTGACTTGGAAAATCTCAATGCTATCCCAACAAGGTTCTTAATGACCATGCCTTGAACTGATCCACATTCTTGCGAGGCTTCCATACAAAGGATTAGAAAAGAAAACAACAGAATGTTATCAAGACGTTGTAGATTTTACATGCTAAAGTTGGCCGAAGAACAAGCATCATCAACAGGTAAGGAACTAACATCTACAGAAAGAAGATATGTCTTAAGAAACCCAAAATATAGTTCTGAGGACGATATTGAGGACTTCTATTTTGATAATGATTAGGGGTTATTTTCGTTCACTATCTTAGTTTCTTGTTCATTTAAGTTTCGGACTCATGATTTAATTTATATTTTTAATTCCTTATGAAGTCATCAATTTGAAAAAATTCAGCATGTTTTTAAGCTGCTTTGATTGTTATAGTCTATTATTAATTTATATAAGCTTATTAGAGTTAATAATACATAAAAAGTTCAACAATTCATAATTTTAAAGAAAATACAAATAAATCAGTACATAAAAGGTGTCGATTACATAATACGTGAAAACGTACAACTAGTAAAAGCAAAATACATAAAAATAACAAAAAAATAAATAGAAATAATAAACTTAAAAAATAAAATACATAGAAATAATAAACAGCAACAAGATAGCACAAATAATTTTCCAAAATTTAAGTTTTTCTTTCAAAGCATTTTTCTCGTGTTGAGTGTCTCTAAGGTTAGCCTTGAAAAAACTTTGTTTTTCTGTAGATTCTTTTAGCAAGACCTCCAAAAGGTCAATTTTTTCTAGAGCTTTCATAAGCTTATACTACAAGTCAAACTTCACGGAATCTCTAATGATACGTGAAGTCGCGGTATTTCTATCAACAAGAGGCTTTTTAAACTTCCGTGCCACCATTTTATACAGGGAAATGCTATCTTCCCTTGTTTGCAACCATTCATATTCTATAAACATTACAAGAAAATTAGTTTTTGAAAGTAAAATATGTAAATAATGTGGGGAAAAAATTTAAACCCTAAAAACTTGTAAAAACACTTACTTCGGGCACTTTACAATGCCAAAAACGACAATCCAGATTATCTTGGGTCTTTGATGTTTTTAGCTTACAATAATAACCGCATTCACAAACATACGTTCTATAGCAAAGTTTAACGTTTCGGAGCTTTGAGACATGATTTTGGGTAGGGGGTGGGGTTTAAAGTATGTTCAAAGAGTGAAAATGGAGGAGGTGAAGAGCGACTTGAAAATGACCAAGTGTTGGGGTGATATAAACCCCTATTACGCAGTAAATTCCTGCGCAAAAGGTACTTTTGTCACCCTTTTTTTTAGTGGGTATTTATGTTCCAACCCATGCTTTGTGCCTCAATTAAGTTGCGGACTCTTATTACTTTCACATGGTTCAATTGATTGCTTTCGTAAAGTTTTAAGATTAATCTTATATTTATACGAAATAAATAAACCTAAATCTGAGAAATATAAAAACAAACAAGATTCGTGAGTGGCATTTAATTCATTTGTATTTTCCCTACGTTTTGTTTCTGTTTTAATGATTTAGAACATTTTTCTATTTGTGCATGTCATTCTTACTTGGTAGGCGTTTGGACATGCGGTTTGAAACCATGAGATGAAATCATCGTTTGGACATGCATTTCATCTCATGGTTTGAAACCCCAAATCATCCAAAAAGGTGTGATTTGGGGTTTCAAACTATGGTTTCAAAAATTTTAAATATAAAACTTGATCCATAAGTTTATATTTTATAAAGAAAGACCCATAAGTTAGTAAATATTTTTAACAATTACTCCCACCAATCATTTACTAACCTCATTAATTCCATCAACCTTTATTTATGTCTACCATGTGGGAGGATTATATTAAAGAGTAGTTACATTACTATTCATGTTAAATTTTCGTTTTTATTAAACTAAAGTTTAATCAATTGATGTTGTATTTTTTAGAAAAGTCTTCTAGTAGCGTATTAATTTTGTTATGAATTATGACTTGCTCATTTGTTAAGATTGTATAAGAATTGGGAATGTTTTGATAGTTTTCACAACTTGTGGGGTGTTTATGTCTATAAGAGAAAATACAGCTTAAGATATCCAAATTACATGTCTAAACATGGTTTCAAACCATGTCCGAACGGCTCCTTAGGCTATACCTGTTTCCTTTTCTTTTTTGCTTTAGACATTCGGGATACAAAATAAGCTGACTCTATTTATTTGGAGGGGCACCGGATAAGCCTACGAAAGAATATTTACTTTCTAAATAAAAAAATTACATAAGCGCATGTAGGAGATTATAAGGTGGGGAATCGAACCCTCATCAACGGGTGAAAGTTCAGGATATTTACATTATACCTAGCACACAAATTAAATAAAGGGAAAATATTCAAATGTCCCTAAAGTATTAGATTTGTCTTACATTTGCCTTTCATTTATCTATCGGTTCGTTAAAACCCTCACCACTATCTTTCGTTTCACATATGCCCCTTCTCTAGTGGATGTCCAACTTAGCACATTTATCATAGTGGAACCACGTATACAAACATAAGATAAGTTTTAAACTATCAAAATATATCCTCTGCAAAAATTTTAAGCATGCCCTTTAAAATTATAAATGTCTAAGTATACCCTTAAACAATTGAAAGTTATCCAAATATACCCATGCGTGGCTTTACCATATCAGCTAGTCAGACCAATTTTTTCACGATAGAAGACTGTTAGGTGAAAGAACATTTTCAAAACGAAAGATGACGGTGGGAACTTTTATGGATCGATATGTAAATGGAAGACAATTGTAAATTAAAGAACAAACATTAGGAGTATATTTGAACCCTCTTAAATAAACCAATCAAATAAAATTCCTAGGTAGAATTCATATTTACATTAAATAAAGCTTATCAACGAAATAAAAAAGAAGAAACAATTTATACATGATCCAAAACACTTCCATTCCCATCTCCCCATATTTCTTGATATGTACTTATCATCCTTGTTTAGAAAATATGCTGATCTTCCAATATTTTCATCTAATTTCCCCAAAGGGACCCCATCTCTTCCGCTCCCTTTTTTACTTTTACCTTCTTGGACTTGAAATCATCTCATACCTTTCCTTTTCTTTTTCTTTTTTTTTCATTTTTTCTTTTAAATTTCTTCTCTTTTCAAATTGGTCCATTTTCTTCTTCATTTTCTAAATACTTGTTCACAATTCTTCCTTCCTTTTTTTTTTTTTTCACAATCTTTCTTTTTTTCAAAGAACGAATTGTAAGTACAAAATGTTAAATCTCAGTAGATCGTAGCCGCGAGATCACTTCATAATTCACAATACCCAATCACATATTTAAGTTGACTCTATACTCATTTCACTATGAAACCAAAAGTTGAGAGTAACCAAAACTTGGATGTGGTGATGACGGTGACAATGGTGGCACCTCAAAAATGCTCTTTCCATTTCCACAATCCCAAATTGAAGACCAACTTGAAGGTGTCAATGGAGTTGCCACCATTTGTTCTCTTTTCACTTCCTTCTTCACCACCACTTCGTCTTCATGGTTCTCCACTTCTCTTACCCTCTTCCCACTAGAATTTAAATTCAAATTTCCTTTTTTCTCAACTTCATTATTTTCTTGTTTAAAATTACTAACTTCAAGTGGGAAATTCAAGATTGCTTTGCTCCCTCTGAGTCTAAAAGCCGCTCTGTCATATGCCATGGCCGCATCCATTGCAGTATCGAAAGTTCCTAACCAAACCCGAGTACCCTTTCGGGTAGGGTCACGAATCTCCGCTGCAAATTTCCCCCATGGCCTTTGCCTTACTCCTCTATATCGCTTATTCTCCAAATTTTCCCCGGTTTTCAAAACAGAGTACTCTGTTTTCAGTTCCCCTGTTTTTGATTCCCCTGTTTTTTGCTCTGTTTTCTTGACAGATGGAATTGAAATGTTCAGTGAAGGTTTTCTTTCATTGAAGCTTTTTTTCTTTTTGGGTTTTGCTTGCAATTCAGAGGAATTGAATTCTATTTTCGAGTTATTGAAAAAACCGGAGAATTCAAGATTTGAACTTTGAGCTGTATTATTTGTTGTGTAGATTAAATCAGGACAAAAGGAGAAATTGCTTTCAGTTTTGAGATCAGAGACTAAAGAATCTAAAGATTCAGAAGTAGATGAACTTCGAGAACAATAATTTTCAATAAAAGCATCATCATCAAGAAGATGTTGCCTGATCAAATCTAATGAAGAAGAAGCCATTTAAATATTTTAGAGAGAAAAATAATTTTTGGGAAGAGAGAATCTTTTTTTTTCTTGTTTCAAAATATGGAAGAATTGAGTGGAAAATGAAGAGTGAAGAGGGAGATTATAAAGGGTGGAAAATTTTGAGTCTAATGGAGGTTTCTTGGAGCCTTCTTGGTTAGAACAAGGAAGCATCTTCTGTGGGCTATCCAGTTCACTTTTTTAAGTATGAAAGACTACAAGTTGTAGCTTAGTTTATTATTAAGAAAAATAATGGATGATTACATTATTGTTCTTTTGTCTAAAAGAAGAAAGAAACAAAAAAAGGTGATGTTGGTTTTATGTCTTTGTTTGTCCTTGATGATTAATTAGTTATTATGTGTTCCACCTAGACCCTGTTTCCAGCTTGTTTCTTCATATTTTTCTATCGCGTGTGTAAATAAAGTTTGCATTGATAGTTGAAAAATAATTACATATATTTTACTTTTAATGGTGTGAGGTCTCTTGAGCGTTAGGCGTATCTTTTGTATACTTTAGCCTAACAATTAGTATTAAAGTCAATGGTTCGACTAGACGGGTGTGAAGATGACGGAGTAATGATTTGGGGCCCGACTTAGTGTTTTTTCATGTCTACGAACCTATAGCACAAAATGAATCTCCAAATTAGCTCATAAATCTTGATGATGATTACACAGTGTTTTACAGTTTACTCAAAATGAACAATGTCGCATCACATTAAGAATATCTTTCAACTATTTTAGCTCAAACTCTTTATTCTTCTAGTATCACTTTTCTTATTTGGTTTTTTGTCTAAAGTTCTGCATCAAGAATGAACATAATTGACACTATAGGAAATGCCTTCATAATTTATTTTTCATTTTGCGATCTTGATAAATAGATTAAGAAGCAAAAGGTGAGAGAAGTGAAAATTAAGATTCTTGCTGATCTATATTTTATTTGAGAGTTGCTAGAGTTGATGAAAGCTTATGCATGCTTTATGATTATTAAAAGCTTATGATTATTAAATTTAAATTTAAACAAAGACTCCTCCTCTAGCTAAACTACTTATTATTCATATCTGCATAAACAAAAGCAATTCTCAGCAAAAATAATTCTTAGATATTTGTATGGTTGTAAATCATCTCATAAAGGTTAATTGTTTCTAAAAATAGAATATTACAATCTTTTTAGACAGATTAAAAAAAAAGTGTACTATATAATTTGGGACGGAGGAAGTACGTAATTTTAGACTTAACAGCGACTTATCAAAAGTTTGTGGATAAGTGAGACACATGTAGTTGGGCAATTTGCACGGTTGCCCTTATTCGGGGGTGATTTTTAATTTTTGCCCTTCGCCTAAAAATTTATGGGTTCCGGATTCGAACCCCAGCTTAATAAAAAAAAAAAATCACAAGGCAGAGTTTGCCTTAAGATAGCAAACTCTTCCTTAAGACAAAGTTTGCCTTCAGACATAATGCAAACTCTACCATAAGGTAGAGTTTAAATCCAAAACTTTGCCTTGCAATTTTTTTATTTTTTAAAATTTTTTCTTGACGGGAGTTAAATCTAAACTTTATGAATTTTTAGGCGAAGTACAAAATTTAAAGACTAACAATTTGAGGGACAAGAATTAAAGACCAGTGCCTTTGAAGGACAATCAGCGCAAAAAAATGCATGTAGGTCTCCCATGGCCTAGTGTGAAAGTTATGGGCCTTTTGGACTTTTGCGGCTGCTTCCACTTGGTAGAATTTAAAAAATTTAGTCAGTATCTAAGAATATTTTCGTATCTACAACTGATGATAATATATGTTTTTTAAGGGTTTTGTACTCCTCAAGATATTTAGTTGTATTATATTATTAATCATAAGAGTGTTTATCTGAAATATTATTTATCTTTATTTAAACGTCTCACTTAATTAATACTTCATTAATTAAAAAATAAATACTAAACCACTTCGTGTTTCTTAAAACATCGATTATTTTTAAATAGATTTAGTTTATCAAAACAATTAATATTTGAGATTAGAGAGTACTAATTTGTGAGCAACAAATGTTGAGTTTAAAGTCCACAAATGCATTAAGTGAGGGACTTTAAAGGTGAAATATGAATTGAGAAATGAAGGAAAACAAAAGTGGAGGGAAATGAAAGGTTGAAAAATAACCTTTCAAGTGAGCACTTACTACTCGCGTTAATGGTTGAAAGTGTTATGTGTGTCTTGTATTAAGCACGCATGTTCCAACTCGTAAAGGGTTGAGAAGAGGACCACCACTCGCGTCGTCGTCGTCACTCGGCTTCGGCTTCGGATTTGTTTGGACCAAATTTATTTTATTTCCATTTTCGTTATTTAATATTTCCAATCCTGATATTAATTAAATTCGCGAAATTATTTTTTCCAACGGAATTATTTCCCAACAGACATAACAATGACCAACGGTCATCTCCTTCACCAAACAAGCACTTTCACACCTGTTCAAATCAAAATAACAGGCTATAAATGTTCAGAGGCCTTGCCTCATTTTTTAGACACTGAAACGAAAAACTCAGAAATTTTTCTTTCAAAAATTTTCCCCCTTGCATTTTTCAAAAATCTAAA
>NW_026715578.1:0-23386 GCF_029784015.1 Lycium ferocissimum | reverse complement strand
GGAGTTTCAATATAATGTGATATAACTGTGAATATTTGCTTATTTGTTTAATTTTTTGCAAAATATAACTGTCATGCATTTCATATCATAAACTCCACCACTCCTGGCAAAAAGCATGGTTTTAAAAGGGGCACACGAGATCGCGGTCTAGCGTTCACTAAAAAACCCAAAACACTCTTTCTTTGGAACACGTTGCACGCAGATTTGGTACGCAGTCGTCCAATAGCCAATAACGGTTCACACCGAGTAGTTCGCTCGGGTTCCTGTCAATTTGAAAAACCCCATTTTAGCATTTAACTAGGATAGATCCAAGCCAAATCCTACCGGACTAGCGCATGATTGACCTAGACAGGTTTTGGATATTTTAGACGTATCTAAAACCCATTAGGAGAATTACCTTGTGTCGGAACGGTCTATGACCCGAAAGACACCGCATGCTCATTATGTGCTAATTGTTATATCCCGTATTTTGTACATTGGGACGATCCGAGCTAACCATGATAAGTTAGGGACAAGACTATTCCGGGATACGAGG
This sequence comes from Lycium ferocissimum, assembly GCF_029784015.1. NCBI lineage: Eukaryota > Viridiplantae > Streptophyta > Magnoliopsida > Solanales > Solanaceae > Lycium > Lycium ferocissimum. The sequence continues at coordinate 22,851 of NW_026715578.1, read as the reverse complement.
TTGAGACTTTTGACCTTCGATTTTGTTTTAAGGCATAAGTTGCTTATGATTTATTGGCATGGAATATTAAGCAAAATTTGGGGCAAAAGTTAATTTTAGAAAGTTGATATTTCATGAAAAAATGGCCAAGTGGCGAGTCAAGGGGGAGTGGGCCATAGGCCACATGGATGAATTATATATGTAATGGAAGATGACAAATTAAACATATTCATCATCTTCACCCCTTAGAAACTCTAGAAGCTTGGAGAAAAATAACAAGGGGCCATTCGGCTATAGCCAAGCCAAGCCAAGCAAGAGCAAGGAAAAATTGATCAAGAAAAATATTTTCTTCAAGCATTTCAACTCCTTAGAAGGTGTATAATAACGTGGAGTGGTTGTTGAAGCAAGCAAACCATTTGTTCTTGCAAGACACAATCCTAGCCGAGTGAAGGACTAAGTGGAAAAGGTAAGGTTCAATCTTATTTTTCATGTCTTATGGATGGTTTATATGTATTGTAGTGTGTTGAAGTGGATGAAAGTCATGAAATTTTGCATGCTGGCGCTTGGCCGTGAGTGGACTGTTTTGGTGTAGAAGGAATGACACAATTTACGTAGTGTTTTGGTTGTTGTTGTTGTGGAATCTATGATGTAAAATGAAGGTTTAATGATCCAAGTTGAAGTTATAATCGTGTGGGCTGATTTGGAGGATAATGTGATTTTAATGTAGCCTCTTATATTTATGAAAATGAAGTTGTTAACGTGTGGATAGTTGATATAGTTTATGAATTTGGAAGAATGATATGTGTTGTTGTTGTTCCTATAGAAATTTAAAGGTTTCGGGTAGTGTTGCTATGGGTTGAATGGTTTTGGATTAGTAATTGAACATGTGAGCGATGATGTTGGTTTGATTATATGTGGTTGAATCGAGTGCAAATGGAATGTCGTCGAATTATGTAGAAAGGAGTTACTAATGCTAGAATGCGTTTTGAATTGATTATTGATGTTGCTAATATGATTGTTGGTATTGTTGTTTATGATTTGGCCGAGTTGAATTCTCGGGGTTATTTAGTTTATAGGGGAAATGCTGCCCAAATTTTTGTAGATAAAGTGATAGCGTGGGATTGAATTCCTAAGTACCTATAGCTAATGTTTGGTAGCAAAATAATGTTGTTGTAGATCTTGGACAGCCCGAGGATTAAATTTGGATTAGCTTAGGAAGCGAACGAGGTATGTAAAGCTTACCCTTCCTTTCTTTTGGCATGTCTTAGTGTAAGTAAGCTATGACACGATCCTCGGGGTAATTCTATTCTTATGATCCGAGCATGCTTACGATTCTTATTCACCTCTTAATATTGGTATCCTTAATGTGGTAGAAACATGGTCCTTATGTCTTGAATATGATTGGATTTTAAATGTTGCATAAACGGTTTTGTTCCTAAAGGGTCCTATGTCTAAAAATGCCTGTAACTTTCATGGACGGAACCGGATTGCTTTGATATGCTCGCAAATGATTCTATAACGTATAACGACTTTAATTATCATGGGCGGGCCCGGATTGGTTTAATGCATATCCGTGGTCCCCGAGATTTCCGTTGCACAGTCCTAACGACTTTGTTTTTGAAAGAACTTAACATGATTACCGTTTTGACTCTCGAGCGTCGATTACTTACTTATCTATCGAGTCTGCAATGACGATTATGTTCTTGATTTCCATAAGCTACTTCATATGGTTTGATACGTACCTATGATTTCTAAGTTCTATTTGATACGTTCCCGAGTGACATTCGGAGGAAACTTGATTTGACTATGGTTTTGGCTTTTAAATGAGGGTTCGTTTGATCATTCTGTTGAGTCGGAAATGATGATTTATGTGCATATAGTTTCTCACTACTCTGCTCGTGCGAGCTGTTATTACTTCGTTCACTGCGTCCCGGGCCAGGACATGTATTCGTGCATGACTCCACAGTATTATTCACCGCGTCCCTCACTAGAGGGCCGGGGCATGTTATATGTATATGATGATATTCACCGCATCCCTTACTAGAGGGCCAGGGCACGTTATATGATATGATGATGATATGATGATATGGGGAGGCGGCCGATGGCATATGATGACTTTATTCACCGCGTCCCTCGGCTGTAGGGCCGGGCACGTTATATGTACATGATATGATGATCCCTCACTAGAGGGCCGGGGCACGTTATATGTATATGACATGATGATTTTACTTACCGAGTCCCTCACTAGAGGGCCGGGACACGTTATACATGCATATGTCTATGATGATCACTTACTTGTCACTCACCGTAAATGTAGCGGATATGATTTTGATACGCATGATTCATGTTTCAAAGGCAAGCCTTATGATTTACTGGTTACTGTACCACCTTTCTATCCTCCTTATTTCAGTATGATCCTGTTACTGTATTTCATGCTTTACATGCTCAGTACATATTCCGTACTGACCCCCTTTCTTCGGGGGCTGCGTTTCATGCCCGCAGGTACAGACGTTCGTTCTGGTGATTCGTCAGCGTAGGATATCTATTCTGCTATTTGGAGCGCTCCCTTGCTTCGGAGCCTACATCTGTGGTACAGACACTTTTGTTGTGTATTTATATGTATATTTAGGGGTACGGCGGGGCCCTGTCCCGTCATATGATTCTGTTATGACTCTTAGAGGTCTGTAGACACATAGGTGTGGGTTATGGGTAAGTATTGTACAGTTGTGTCTGTGTGGTTTGTGTTCTGGGCGTCCCCTATATTATAACGACCTTACCGGCTTATACCGTTATGTATATGTGTATATGTGACGACTTTAGGGGCGACGTTTTACGTTTCTGCATATATAAGTTCTTTTTATGCTTGCTGTGAACCGAGTATGGAGACTACGCCTTACATTTGCATATGCTTAAGTTATTGGTATGTTGATTATGGTTAATGGGTGTGTACGAGTGCCCAGCTCGGGCACTAGTCACGGCCTACGGGGTTGGGTCGTGACACTAATTGAAAATATGTTCGTGCCTATGTGTTAAGCAATTGTCCATGGAGGTTGGGGAATTAACAATGTTTTATTTTTGTAGATGATCACCAACTTGAAGTTCGACACGATTATCGAAGCACCGGAGATGTTAAAAATATGGTGGGATTGGAACCTTCCCTCTTTATTAGATATGTACGGGTATAGGGGCTTAACTGAGATTATCACGAGATATTGGGATCGAGATAGGATGGTATTCCGATTTAGGGACGACATAGAGATGGCCCTGACTTTAGAGGAACTTCGGGATGTGATAGACAACGTTAGAACTTGTCTTAGAAGAAGAAAGAACCCCGATCAAAACCTCCTTATCCCATATAGGCCTACCCCTAGCCGAATCATCAAAATATTGTCCCTATCCCATGCCAATTGGGTATTTTGGTCCAACTGTAGCCTTTAGAGAATTGCACAAACGGTTTGGGACCAAATGAGGATTTATAGATGTCACACCCCAATTTCTGATAGGGTGTGATGGGCACCCGACCCCTATCCAGGGCCGAGCGAACCCTCAGACTACCGTAATACTCATACTTACATTGGGTCCTAACAAATCATAAATACATAAATTCAAATCAAACACAAACTTGCGAACGTACAAAATCAGAATATCACGTATAACAAAACGACGGCTTATAGAGCCGCTCACAACTCCACATCGAAGCACATGACTCTGTTCGCAAAGTCTCTAACATGACCCGGATATCATAATATGCACAAACTCGACTCGGCGGACTCGGAACAGAGTGGAGCTCGCCAATCCCGCCGAACAGCTCCGCGCTAATACCTTTAGCTCACACGGGTGTACCGCGCGGCATGAAACGCAGCCCCAAAGAAAAAGGGGTCGGTACGGAATATATATGCGAGTATGTAAAGCGTAAATACGTAACCATAGGAACAAAATACGAAAAATAGACATAATATGCAAAGTATCAAAATATGTAATTAAAATGCAAATCATCTTGCAAGCTCTTAGAACGGTGGTCGCCCGCTCGTCGTTGGCGCCACGCCACGATCACACCGAAGATTTCGGATCTCCGTAACCCGACAAATCCCCGTAACACATCATAGCCGACCGTACACACCATATCACGGATCACACCAAACGGAACCGGCCCTGCGGAGAGGAGCTCGGCGAACCGTAACACAAAGATCACACCGTGAGTTTATCATATCGCGCACGAGCATAACCGGCCCGGACTCGGAACGAGGTAATGACCATGAGCACGAGCAGAGTCGTGAGCAACCGTATGCATAAAATCATAATCATAATCGTTAAGTAAGTAAGAAAGTTCATATGCAAAAGTCCAAATGAAACGAAACTTACATTTTTCCGAAGGTCGTCCAGAATAGGCATAGAAAGGTCGCGGGCCCCACGGACGGGTGTCGACCCCCGCCCGAGCCCGACTAGGGTAGGTAGGGAAAGTTATGTCTTATAAACATACATACCGTGTTTGGGGGCGATCCGAGCTCGTATGTAAAAGTTACGGACGTTTGAAGTTCGGGACCCTTTTGTAATCAATTCTTTATAAAACCTTTGAAATTCATTCTTTTGAAAACATGAAAATCTTATTTTGGTCCCATTAAAGAGTAGATTTTTAAGGAACGAACAAGGTACATACCTAAGCTCGGATTCTAAGAGTGGAATTACCCCAAGGCTCGGGTCATAGCCTAATAGTACTAAGACATGCCAAAGAAAGAAAGGTGAGCTTTACATACCTCGACCGTCCTTTTTAATCCAACTTGTATCTTGGCTTCTCACGATCTACAAAAGCGTCATAAGACATTCGACATTAGCCATAAACATCCAAGAATCTCATTCCAAGCCATTGCTTTATTACGGGAATTTCGGGCAAAGACCTCCCCATATATTCACCAACCCCGAGAATTCATCTCGGCTAATATCAACAACAACCAAACCAATAATCATAATAACGACATCCATAATCATTTCATATACGCATTCTAAGCAAGTCGCATAATATTTCAAGACAATTCAACAATATGCTATGCGACCCGAAATCTTCCAACTTAATGAATACAACAACGACATATTTCTTTCTTTCAAATTCATAAACTATATCGACAACCTCATATATTAACAACATCGTTTCCATACATTCAAGAAAACATATTGAGATCTCATTAGGCTCAAATCAGCCCCTCCATCATACAACACCACCCGAAATCTTCCGAGTTCAACAAGGACAACAACAACACGTTTCTACCTTCCAAATTCATAAACTACATTAACCATTCACTTGTTAACATAATCATTAGCATAAATGTAAAATCTACATAGGAATCATATTAACTTCCAATTCAGCCCACAACCATTATAACTTCAATTTAGATCATCAAACCTTCATTTTCCATCACAAAATTCACAACAAACAACAACCAAAACACCATATAACATTAACTCACCATGGCTGCCCCCAAAACTGTCCACACGGCCAGCCCCCCCCACAAGTAATATTTCATAAGTTTCACTCATTTTCTACACTCCACAACAACACACAACAAGCTAGAATTGATTCATCACTCCTAAACATACAATACATATACACGGCCAACATACACATTTATGGCTCAACTTCAACACCCATATTTTCATGATTTTTATTCATTCCCATGCATTATAACACGTCCAAACATCCACAAAACATGCAAAAGAGAATTGAATCATACCTTATCCCACATGCCCTTCAACTCTCGGCTAGACTTCTCTTTAACAAGAGGAGTGCTTTGCAAGCTTCAACAATTAGCTCATGTTAATAAGGACCCTTCACTTAGTAGGAAGACATGAAAGGAAAATTTTTCCATGATCACTTCTCTTGGCTCTTCTTCCTCTCTCTCTCGGTTTGTTGTTTTTTTTTTTCAACTTGGCCGAATGGCCATTCTTGAATTCTCTCCCTCTTTCTTGAAATTTCTTAAGTCTCAAATGTTGACTTGTCTTGTAATCTTCCACACACACACATATATATATAAGGGGGCACATGGCCGGTCATGTGCCCCTATTTTTTTTCTCCAAATTTTTCAATTCTTTTTCTTTTCTTTTTCCCTCCAACTTTCTTCAAATTTCTAGAATTTCCAAAAGATGAACTTGATGAAAATGACTTAACAAGTCATCCATTTCTACAAATATTAATCTTCCAAGTAACCATGGCCCACACTACATGTGGCCTTATTATTTTTTTTTCATGAATTACTAGTTTTCCAAAATTCCACTTTTAATCCCAAATTTTTGTTAACGCTTCCTTCCAACAAAATTCACAAGCCATTTGTCGTAAAACAAAGTCGAGAGATAACCTCGTCCATGGCTCTTCGCAACCAACTTCAAAATATTCCGACGTGCGAAATGCGAGATATAACAATAGAACACCTCGGCGAGTTTAGATCCTCTGACGAATGGGAAGACACCCCACCTTTGGCCTTTGCCATTTGCTTATTAGGACTCATGGTAGTTGTTATATCCCGTATTTTGTACATTGGGATAATCCGAGCTAACCATGATAAGTTAAGGACAAGACTATTTCGGGATACGAGGTAGAGACTTTTAACCACGATTTTATTTTAAGGCATAAGTTGCTTATGATTTTATTGGAATGGAATATTAAGGAAAATTTGGGGTTAAAAGTGAATTAAAGGAAGTTTATAATTCATGAACAAAAGGGCCATGTGGCCGTTTGATATGTGTGGGCAATGGGCCACATGTGTTAATTATATATGTGTATATTGGATGATAAGCAAGACTAGTAGCCATCTTTTTCAACACTTAGAAGCTTAGAGAAAAATTGAGAAGCTTGGAGAAAACAAAGAGACCATTCGGCCATGGCAACCAAAATTGATGATCATGAATAGTGATCAAAAAAATATTTTCTTCTAGCAATTCAATCAATTGAAGGGTCCTTATTAACGTGAGATAGTTGTTGGAACAATCAAACCATTCGTTTCTACCATTTACAACCCTAGCCAAGTTGTGAAGTTAAGTGGAAAAGGTAAGGTTTAATCTCCTTTTTATATGTTATGGATGGTTTGTGTATGTTGTAGTATGTAGAAATGGATGAAACTCATGATATTATGCATATGGGTGTTGAGCCGTGTATAGGTGTTGGATGGTGTAGGAGTGATGCACTAATTTTATTTAGTATTTTAGTTGTTGTTGTTATGGATTCTATGATGATAATGAAAGTTTAATGATTCAAGTTGAAGTTGTAATCGTTGTGGGCTGTTTTGGAAGTTAACGTGATTTTAATGTAGTTTTTATATTTATGAGAATGATGTTGTTAAAGTGTGGATTGTTGGTGTAGTTCATGAATTTGGAAGAAAGAAATGTGTTGTTGTTGTTCTTGTTGAATTTGGAAGGTTTCGGGTGGAGTAGTATATTGGTGGGCTTGTTTTGAATATTGTGCGGATTGTTTGAAGTGTTCTTGAATCTTGTTTGAATGGTTTCGGATTAGTACTTGAACATGTGAGCGTGATGTTCGCTTGAATGTATGTAGTTGAATTGAATATAAATGGAATGTTGTCGAAGTATGTAGAAAAGAGTTACTAATGTTAGAATGCGTCTTGAATCGATTATTGATGTTGCTAATATGATTGTTGGTATTGTTGTTGATGATTTGGCCGAGTTGAATTCTCGGGGTTGTTGAATTTATAGGGGAAATGCTGCCCAAATTTCTGTAGATAAAATGCTAGTTTGGGATGGAATCCCTAAGTGTCTATAGCTAATGTTTGGTATATAATGACGTTGTTGTAGATCTTGGGAAGCCCGAGACTTAAGTTCGGATTAGCTTAGGGAGCGGACGAGGTATGTAAAGCTTATTCTTTCTTTCTTTTGGCATGTCTTAGTTGTAAGTAAGCTATGATACGAGCCTCGGGGTAACTCTATTCTTACGATCCGAGCATGTCTACGATTTTTATCCACTTCTTGACTTTTGCATTCTTAATATAGTCGAGCCATGGTCTTTATGTCTTTTGTATGATTGGATTTCAAAGGTTGCATGAAAGGTTTTGTTTCTAAAGGGTTTTATGTTGAAAAAGGTCCCTAACTTTCATATATGGTCTCGGATTGCTATAATATATTCGTAGAGAATTCTATAATGAATAATGCCCGTAACTTTCATAGGCGGGCTCGGATTGGCTTGATACATGTTTATGATCCTTGAGACGTCATGTGACATATGTCGTAATGATATTTCAAGAGTCCTAAATGTGCCTATTATTCGGATACTCGAGCGTTGATTTGCCTACTTACTTGTCGAGTCATAAAAGATGCTTTATGTGCATATGGTTTCTCACTACTCTGCTCGTGCATACTGTTGTTACATCTTTCACCTAGTCCCGGGCCGGGTATGTATTCGTGCACAGTCCACTGCATTGTTCACCGAGTCCCTCCCGAGAGGGCCGGGTACGGTATATTTGATGATATGATGATGGCGCCAGCCCACAGGATGGGCCGAGTATGATATATATGATGGAGACATGATCTCATTCACCGAGTCCCTCAATAGAGGGCCGGGTACGGTATATATATGATTACTTCACCGAGTCCCTCACTAGAGGGTCGGGTATATATATGTATATACATATATGACATGATAATATGATGATTCTATTCACCGAGTCCCTCACTAGAGGGCCGGGTACGGTATATATATATGATGATGACATGATGATATGATGATCTTATTTACCGAGTCCCTCACTAAAGGGCCGGGACACGTTATTTATACACATGTACAAGATGATCATTCACTTATGTTTCTAAGTCCCCTAATGAATTGGATATGATATTGTCTTTTTATCGATCAAAAATACAAGCCTCGTGGTTTTCCTCGGTTCGTACGATTTTCTATACTCCTTCCGCACATTACGTTTACTGTATTTCATGCTTTACATGCTCGCACATATATTCGTACATCGACCCCGCTTTCTTCGGTGGGTCGCGTTTCGTGCCCGTAGTACGTACGATCGTTTTGGTGGTCCGCGAGCGCCAGGACATCCATTCTCCGCCGTCTTGGAGTGCTCCCTTGTTCGAGCCTATATTGTGGCACGCATTTTCGTTGTATATGTGTATGTCTATTCAGGGGTACGGCGGGGCCCTGTCCCGTCATATGATTCTGTTGATACTCTTAGAGGTCTGTAGACATAGGTGTGGGTTGTGAATAGTGACTGTTCGGTTATGTCTGTGTGATTTATGTTTTGGGCGGTCCCATTCGCCGTGGCAGCCTTGTCGGCCGCATGTATATATGTTTGATATGTTGTGTATATTATGACGCCTTGCCTGGCTTATATGCAATACGGTATATATGTTTATATGCGACAGATTGAGACGACGTCTGACTTTGGTATATGCAGAAGTTATTTGTTTGCTGAATCTGGTTAATGGGTGTGTACGAGTGTCCAGCTCGGGCACTAGTTACGGCCTATGGGGTTGGGTCGTGACAAAAGTGGTATCGAGGTGTTCGTCCTCGGGTGTCACGACCGTGTCTAGTAGAGTCTTGTTTATCGGTGTGTTGTGCACCACATCTATAAATAGGAGGCTACAGTACATTTAGGATGTTATCTTTCCTTCTTATCCTAGATCGTGCAATAGAGCTGTACTATCAGGATGACTCCTCCCTAACGAATTGTTATGTTTTCATCGCGGTCTAGTAGAGACTTGTTTATCGGTGTGTTGTGCACCACATCTGTAAACAGGAGGCTACAGTACATTTAGGATGTTATCTCTCCTTCTTATCCTAGATCGTGCAATAGAGCTGTACTATCAGGATGACTCCTCCCTAACGAATTGTTATGTTTCGAGCGATGCCTCCAAAGAAGGCGGCAGTGCCCAGAAGGGCAAGTCGAGGCAGTACTCGGAGAGACTAGCCGAGGCCGGAGAGTTACCAGGGCCCGTGCTCAGCCTGTGCCCGAGGTTGTGCCCCCGTCAGCCAGTTCTGCTACACCGCCACTACCAGAGGAGCTCGGAGCGGCAGCAGCTGCAGGTCAGGAGGCGGCTCCACCTCCAGCTCCCGCGCCTCCAGCTCCCCAGCCAGGGGCGGAGGATAGGGCCATGCGAGATGCGGTCCAGTTGTTGACCGTATTAGTGGCGGGGCGGTGCTCGCAGCACGGAATAGGGGGTGACTATGCGCGACGGACGTGATAGTTTGAGGACTCGTGACTTCTGACTTGTAATCCTCGGGGCCTACGGTCAAAGCCCGAGAGATCCCCGTGGAGTTTATTCGACGGGTGCGCGCACACCGAGTATGATTAGAGCTTCGAGACCGAGTGTCGAGCGGCTTCATATCGGTTGCGTGATGTGGCCGTTAATTGGTATGAGTCTGGGAGTTGTCTGGGGCGAGATGCTCCTCCCGGCGGTGTGGAGACGAGTTTACGAGGAGGCCTTTCTTGGCCACTTTCTACCTCCGGAGACGAGGCGGGCCGGAGTTGATAGATTCCTCGCGTCCGAGGCGAGAATGGCGAGTGTTCGAGATTATAGTCTCGAGTTTGATTCATTGGCCGATATGCACCCACTATTGTGGTCGGTATACGACCGATAGGATGCATCGATATGTGATGGGGTTGGATCGTTATTTGGTGGATAGCTGTATGGTGATGGCTTCCCGGCCCGGGGATGGATATTCCGCGAGTGCGAGTGCGTATGCCCGGGGGATGGAGGGATCGACACGAGGCGTCGGCCGACGAGATCATGATAGGAGCCAACCCAAGAGGGCTAGATCGGCTGGTTATTCTGGGAGTTTCGAGGCGGGCAACCTCGAAGAGACCTTTGGGTATTCTTCTCGGCCCGGCGCGGAGTGCACCCCTACGCATTTCCGGGTAAGAGATTGGATAGCACGGGGCATTCGGGAACCGGTCGAGGAGCTCCGTGGTTTCCGTGTTCGCGGATGCATAGGAGTTCGGCCGATCGAGGCCACCTTTGCCTCGATGTTCTCGTTGTGGTAAGCCTCATTTTGGGGAATGCCGTTTCGCTACGGGTGCTTGTTATTCTTGTGTGCCGTCCGGAGGCCACATGAGGGAGTGTCCGTATAAGGGATAGTCCGGTGGGGCGACTCGGCCCCTGCGGGTCGGTTGCTGGTTCATCTTCTTCTACACGGCTATGCGCCTGCGGGCGGGGGTATGCCGGCACCAGCAGGCCGTGGTAGAGGCCGCGGCGGAGCTTCCAGTTCTAGCGGTCCTTCGAACCGCATATATGCTTTGGCGAGTAGACAGGAGCAGGAGGCGTCACCAAATGTGGTTACAGGTATATGAGTCTTTATTGGAATTTTCTTTATGTATGTGTGTTTGCTGTACGATTGTTACTTAGTAGCGGTAAGCAGAAATCCAAAGGCTGATAGCTAAGTATTTATAGATAATGGCGACCAAGGTGTGTCTGTCACCATTGAGAACCGGGAAGTCTAAGACGGAAAGTAGTCGTATCCATGGGTGAAAAGTAAATATTGAGGGTTGAAAAAGGGCTAGAATTGTAATTACGGAGTCAGAAGAGTAAGAGACCCTTTCTAATTCGGAGGAAGATGTGTTATGAGAGCGTTTCGAAATCTGTTAAGACTTCAATTTACTCCAGATTATGTGATGAAAGTCATGCGGTGAGGTGGACGCTATCATACTAGCATTAAAGCATCGTATTTTATCAGAGTTCCAAAGTTAAGCGTGCTGGGGTGAGAGCAATTTTAGGATGGGTGACCCCCTGGAAAGTTTACTAAAAATCCTAAAGGGTCAGACACAGGAGAGCCAAACGGGAAGCTAGGGTAGTCTAAGGGAAATTAGAATGTACAGAGTGGGTAGAAACCTTAGGAGGTCGCATAGGCCGAGGCGGACTAGATCGGTGAAGGGAAAGGAGGTGTGTTACAGCTTTAGAGTCAGGGTGAGTTTGAATGGTGTTTGGGAATATTTTGTAAGCAGGATAGTAGTAATTATGTCTATATAGGTATGCACATGATATCCCGTACGTGGCTATATCAGTGGATATGTGTATTCCGGCAACCAACGTGGCGGTATATGAAAGGCATTAATCGGACAGGGTAATGAGGTTCAAGTGAAAAGAAAAATAAATGGCACAAATGTTACAAGGCAAGCTGATGCTGTTTTCACTACAGGTTAAGCTTGGGAAGTACTAACACAATGATATTTGGAAAAGAAAAAGTGAGTAGATGAACGGCAGGGATCAAAATGGGATAAAAGTGCGGAGATTGGAAAATGGACGTAGGGCAAAATATAATTGGGAAATAGAATGAGTACACCCCTTAAAGGGGGGAAGCGGGTGCGAGAGATGCAAGTACAAGAAGGAGATAATCAACACTACAATGTATTCGATACGGATGCTCGGGCTACAAGTAAGATTCCTTGCCGAGACAAGTCAGTAAGACCCAAAAGCCAGCAAAAGGGGTAGAAGCTAGGATGGTAATTGAGATAATGCTGAGAATTAATTGTAGAGATCTCGAATGGTATGACATTGGAAGATGGAGGCTTAAAGGAGAATACGAGGAGAGAACGACAACGAGTAGCTTACCGAGGCATTGTGAAAAGCAATACGGTACACGTGCTGGAGTAGAGACTAAGATGTGGGCAATAGGGTTGTTCGCTAATGATGCTGCGACCTGTGAGTAGTAAGGGAGAAGAATAGAAAACCACCTATAGTAGGAAGTGAGAGCATCAAAGGAGTGAATAAAGGAAGGGAAAAGAGTATGACAGGGTAGGCCATAAGCGAATGTTAGGACGGAAGGAATATGTGGAGCAGAACAAACCCGGAGAAGGGAAGGCCGTAACTAAGATGGAATATACTTTATACAAGTCGTACAGGAGTAGTTATGTTATCTATGAATATTTATATGCTAGAGATGAGACTAAACAAATACTTGGTGAGAAAAGTTTGAATTCAGTAGTAACAATATGGTCACGAGATTCTGGGTGCATTAAGGGAAGATGTAAAGATGGTTTAAGCTAAATTACCGAGATAGAATGAGTACTGAAGACAAACAGGACATGGCTATGGTGGAACCAAAGATCTATTCCGATACCGGTCGTAAGAAAAGAGAAGGTGAAGAAAAAAATATGATTGGTGGATGAGACTGCATGTTATAGTAATAAAGGAAACCCCCCGAGATCCTTATAAGACCTTATGAGACTAGTTTAACATTCGAGGACGAATGTTCTAAAGGGGGGAAGGATGTTATATCCCGTATTTTGTACGTTGGGATAATCCGAGCTAACCATGATAAGTTAAGGATAAGACTATTCCGGGATACGAGGTTGGGACTTTTAATCTCCGATATTGTTTAAGGCACAAGTTGCTTATGATTTTTTTTTGGTATGGAATATTAAGGAAAATTTGGGGTTAAAAGTGAATTATAGAAAGTTGAAAATTCATGAAATAATGGCCAAGTTGGCCGTGTGGCATGAGGTGGTTCCCACCCATGGCTTGGCCAAATTTAATTGGTCCAAGCCATATGTGGGCCATGGTACACATGGATGCATCATATATGTAGAGAAAAGATGACAAATTAATCAAATTCATCATCTTCACAAACCTTAGAAAGTTGGAGAAGCTTGGAGAAAAACCAAGAGAGTATTCGGCCATGGTGAAGAAAAGTTGAGGTCCAAAAATAGTGATCAAAAAATTATTTTGTTCTAGCAATTCAACCAATTGGAAGGTACTCTTTAACGTGAGGTAGTTGTTTGTTATATCCCGCCTTTTTGCATAATCGGAAAATTCGGAATAATTGTGACTTATGAGAAAGGAGGCCATGTTTGAATTTTTCTTAGTATGTGTATGCCGGTTATGGAAGTGTGGATGCTAGAATATTGGAGAAGGCCTAAGGGCAAAATTGGAATTTCGGAAAATAGTTTCGGGAATTACAAAACGAGATTTTAACCCATTGGGCTCAAAAGAATAAAAATGAAAATGAGGCCCAAATTGGAGAGAGGGTGGCCGGCCATGCTTGGCCCAACCCACCAAGTTAATGAATATTTTCCATGTGCTTATCATGTGACATATTAAGGGGATAAATATGTATGCTCCTCTCTAGAAATTTCAAGAAAAATCAAAAGAACTCAAGAGAGAATAAGAGAGGAGAGTGCACGGCTAAGAGAAAAAAAAGAAAAAAAAAAGAATTCTCAAGCCTTCAACCTTGATTCAAGAGTTATAATTTTCTTGGATTCTTGTTAAGCTCAAGATCCTCTACAAAGTGATACAATTATTTTGGCAAGAAGACAACTTTAGTGGCAAGTGAAGAACTTCAAGGAAAGGTAAGAATTTTATGCTTTTGTTATGTTATGGGAGGTGTATGTATGATGTAGTGAGTGGAAAATGAATGAAAAGCATAAAAATTTTGTGTGATGGGGTGTATGCATGTTGGCCGTGAGCCATGGTGGTTGAGAGGGCAAGGAATTCATGTTTTCTTTTCATGTTATAGAAGGTTATATGTATGTTGTGGCATGTGAAATTGAATGAAAATCATGGAAGTGTGAGTTGTAGTGTGTAGGCCGTGTATGTGTGTGTATACATATGGCCGTGTATGTGTGCATGGTTGTGCATGGAAGTTATGTTGAATTTTATGTTGTATTCTAGTTATGGTTGTTGTGAAATTTATATTGGAAATGAAAGTTGAATGAATTGGGTTGAATTGGAAAAATATAGATGTGGTCGTGGCTATGGAAGGATTGGAAATAATGATGAATTGTTTTGTTTGATATGTTAGATGTGTTGTTATGATTCTTATAATCTAAACGAAGGAAAAATGATGAAAGTTTGCATTGATTTGGAAGTGTTGGAAGAATTATGGCCTTATGTTGGAAAGTTGGTATATTTTGTATACTTTGTGTGTATATTGTAAAAATATTGTGAAACGCCTCCGTATGGCATTGTAATGATCTTGATTAGTAATGACATGAGTACGATGGTGATGGTTTGAAATTTGAAGTCGGGATGAAAGCGATTGCATTATGTAAGAAGGAGACTAGTTGTATTATATAGTGTTTTGTTGTGATTTGTTGATATTGTTGGCTTGTTGTTAGTTGTTTTGAGCCGAGTTGAATCTCGAGGCGTTATGTTTATAGAGTCTTGCTGCCGAAATTTCGGTAGCCAAATAGAAACCCAAGATTGAAATGATTAACTTGCGTGAATAGTAATTGGTAAGAATGACCATTTGCGGTTTCGACGAAACGGGGAATTGAGATTGAACGAGCGTAAGGCGCGGTTCGGGTATGTAAAGCCTCGCCCTTTTATTCTTTGGCATGTTACGAGTCTAACGGGCACGATGCAGAACCTCGATGACATACGCTTCTCACAATTTGAGATTGAAATTAGCGAAAAATCCTTCGATGAGATTGAACCAATTTCTCCTAAAATGACCTATAAGTATGCAACTTCCATAAATGGAGTCGAAACACCCTAAAATGATTATGGACGGCTCCCTCAGGTTTATTATCCATAAATTACATACTTTTTCTATGGTTGGGTCCGAGGTGGGCCCACAAAACCCTGATACTCCCGGTATGGCTCAAGTCGATCTATTTCTGTCTGTTTTTCACAAGTAACTCTTAATTATGTTTCCGTCCGCTAACTAATGAGTATTATGACCATCTATCCGAATCTTGATATTAGTCGATATACGGAACGATTCGGACACTCTGTTACGATATAATACGATTGTCTAGTTTGATGCGCTTTCCGAACTATTTCGGTTTGTTAAGTACGTACGTGTGGTCGTATGCATATGGTTTCTCATTTGTACGTTCGTGGATGCCTCAACGCTTCCTTCGATGCGCCGGGCCGGGTTACGTGATTCGTGCACCTCGGCTGCATTGTTCACCGCGTCCCTCGGATGTGCGGGCCGGGATACGTACGTATCGATTATGATTTGATTATGTGATGTACGGGGATGGCGGCCGGGATGGCATTTGATCGATTACGTACGTCCACCGCGTCCCGTACTACGGGGGGTTGCGATACGCGTCCCATGAAAGGGGCGGGATACGTACGTATGTATTTGGATCGATTTCGATATGTACGTACGCATATGATTGTGACTGCGTGCATGATTAATACGTTACGATTCGTATGTCCGATTTGGAATATGACTGTCATGTCACCTTACGGAAATGGGATTCGGACTACGATTCTGTACGGTATACGTTGAATTCGGTTCGGTACGAGAGTACGTACGTACGCTCGGTAAGTACGATTACGCGCTATGATTCCGTCTATACATTACGCAAGTCGACTCGCTACGAATCCGATTACGTACGCTCTATTTCTATATTTCCGTCATTACGATTTTACATATACGATTCTCGTTGTTATAATTATGTATGTTATGTTCCGCTTTACATACTCGGTACACCTTAATGCGACCCCTGTTCTTCGGGGGGCGTGTTACATGCCCACGGTACGGACGCACCGCGTGACATACGGGTATAGGACATCGGTTCTTTGTTGAAGAGCTCCCTTTGATCCGGGCGATACTTTTGGTATATATATCCTCTGTTATTCATATATTACGTATATATGACTATTTGGGTACGGCGGGGCCTGTCCGTCTTCGGTTAATTTCGTATGTTAGAGGTACGAACATGTTTGTGGGTTGTGAGTTGTCACGCGTACGGGTAGGTACGTGTGATATGCGACTGCATGTCGGTATAATAGCCCTAACGGCTTCTGTACAGGTTTCAGTATGTATATATATATATATATGTATGTTTGTGCGACGCGCCTCATATCTGTATCGATTTGTGTATGTTAAGCGGATTGGCTATTTAGTACGTCGGATCTGTTAGGTAGGTACGTATAGGTGTCCAAGTAGGACACCAGTCACGGCCCACGGAGTTGGGTCGTGACATTGTTGGAGTCAACAAACCATTCGTTTTATCAATCGCAAACCCTAGCCAAGTTGTGAAGTTAAGAAGAAAAGGTAAGGTTTAATCCTCTTTTTCATATGTTATGGATGGTTTGCACATGTTGTAGTGTGTAGAAATGGATGAAAATCATGAATTTTGTATGGGGTGGTGGTGGCTGAATATGGCCTCCCTTGTGTGGTTAAGAATGAACTAATTTTATTTAGTATGTTGGTTGTTGTTGTTGTGGATTCCATGTTGATAATGAGAGTTTAATGATTCAAGTTGACGTCGTAATTGTTGTGGGCTGTTTGGAAGTTAACGTGATCCTTATGTAGTTTTTATATTTATGAGAATGATATTGTTAACGTGTGGATTGTTGATGTAATTCATGAATTTGGGAGAGAGGAATGTGTTGTTGTGGTGGTTCTCGGGTTTGGGAGGATTTCGGGTGACATTGTATTTTGGTTGGGTTGTTTTGAATATTGTGCGGATTGTTTGGAGTGTTCTTGAATCTTGTTTGAATGGTTTTGGATTAGTAATTGGACGTGTGAGCAATGGCGTTGGCTTGATTGTATGTAGTTGAATTAATGTGAATGGAATGTGTCAAAGTATGTAGAAAAGAGTTACTAACGTTAGAATGCGTTTTGAATCGATTGTTGATGTTGTTAGAATGATTGATTGGTATTGTTGTTGATGATTTGCCCAAGTTGAATTCTCGGGGTTGTTGAATTTACAGGGGAAATGCTGCCCAAATTTCTGTAGAATTAAGTGCTAGTTTGGGATTGAATCCCTAAGTGTCTATAGCTAATGTTTGGTATGTAATGACGTTATTGTAGATCTTGGGGAGCCCGAGACTTGAGTTTGGATTAGCTTAGGAAGCGAACGAGGTATGTAAAGCTTATCCCTTCTTTCTTTTGGCATGTCCTAGATGTAAGTATGATACGATACGAGCCTTGGGGTAACTCTACTCTTAAGATCCGAGCATGTCTACGATTCTTATTCACTTTTTGATATCCGTACTCTTAATGTAGTCGAGCAATTGCCTCGAGTCTCTTGTATGTCTGGATAATGAATGTTGCATAAAGAGTTGTTATTTCTAAAGTGTTCTATAACGTATAATATCCCTAACTTTCATATATGGTCTCGGATTGCCATGATATGTTCGTAGAGAATTCTATAATGAATAATGTCCGTAACTTTCATATGCGGGCTCGGATTGGCTTGATACATGTTCATGATCCCTGTGACGCTATGTGACATATTTCGTAATGATATTTCAAGAGTCCTAAGTGTGACTATCGTTTTAATGCTTGAGCGTTGATTTGTCTACTTATCTATTGAGTCTTAAAAGATGATTTCTGTTGCACCCCACGCCTTCAGAGCATGAGCATATCACGTACTTCACCATTGTAATGGAGCATTGGAGACGTCCATGAAGTTGGAAGGTATAAGTCATGGGAAGTACGTGACAATTGAATAAAGGATGAATTACGATCTCGTAAGTCGTAACCGAGAAGGACAATCTTGAAACAAAAGAACATGATCATTATCAAGTATGATTAGTGATAAATATCATGTATGGAGAGTTTCGGAAGATTTCGAGATCAAGCAAATTGAAGAAAATAAGTTTGACGAAAATTTGAGAAATGTTGGCAGGATTTTGGGCAGATTTTTAGTCAACTTTGGAGGGCATATCTCCTAGTATATGAGGAGTTTTAAGGTGTTTTAAAAGCCTAAAATGAAGTTCGTCGAGTCTAGTTTCCAACGCAACAAACCACTCGTCGATAGGACATCGGAGTAGAGAATTATAGACATTGCAAATTCAGCTGACAGAGCAGAAACAATGCTGCTACAGTGCTGCTACAGTGCACCGACTTTAGCACCTATAAAAGGGTTAAAAACCCCATTTTTCTCCATCAAAATTTTCTGAAAATTTCCAGAAAAATCAGCAAGCAAAGAGAGCCTATTTACCTCATAAAAGTGAGGATTTTGAGTAATTTCAGGTGACGGAATATTAATCGAGGTCCAGGCAACGTGTAGTCGCGCTTATAGTATCGTTTTGCGGTGTATTTTGGCTTGGATTCAAGGTGGATATTGGAGATATTATTGTTCTAACAAATAAAATGTATGAATCTCTCCTTATTAATATTAATTTCAGTTTATTTACGGAGATAAAGTTAGTACATAGTCGTATAATAAGTTGGATGGTTGAGAAACTTGGAAAACATCGTGTGAGATGTTTTATGGAGCCTATTGGTGTTGATAATGTTGTTGTGATGTTGGTATTGTTGTTGTTGTTGTTGGTTATTGGATTGTGATTTCGAGCTAGGCATATAAACAGGGGAGATGATGCCCGAATTTCGGCAGATTCTAAATGGATTTAAATTAAGGGCTTAAGACGAGCGTATGATGATGATCCTAACAATAGTATGAATGGTTTTATATGTAGATTACGAGGCTACGAATAATCTTAAGTGAATTACAAGACAGGAAGTAAGTTGGAAGTCGAGAAATTATCTTCCAGGTATGTTAAGGCTCGTCCCTTTCTTTCAAAGGCATGTTTCTTATGGTACGATTTGATAAATGTTTCCATAACTTTTTTTTTTGTTTTTAAAAGTTAGAAGTTTATGACTCCAAGGCATGATTCCTTTCTCGATAATCCATAAATGTTTTCCAAAATGCCGTATTTTCCAAACTAGAGATTTATGATTCTGTGAGCTCTTATGATAACAGCGATGAACATGTTTTTACGATGATAATGATGATGTCAAAGATGAGAATATTTTCTATGATGATTATGATGATGGTGATCTTATGGTTAAAAGTCTCAAGTTAAGAGATCAATGATTCTATGAGATTATTGTGCTTATTTCATGATTATGTCGATTTTATTCATTGTTGTTGATCTCACCTTATAATAATTGTTCCTTCAAGGTGAGATATAGCGATGATGATAATTCCGTAATGAAAATCGGAGGTTACGACCTTACGTCACTCCGAAGTAGTTATAGCTTTTATTTGGCTCTCGTGCATGCTTTATATATATATATGTATGTATTTTACTACACCGAAACGGCGCTATAGTCGGCCGGGTACGGCACCTATTGTGCAACCACGATCGATTGGTATTACACACCGAGTCCGAAAGGGCGGGTACATTACATACCGAGTCCGAAAAGGGCGGGTACGTTACACACCGAGTCCCGAAAGGGCCGGGTACGTTACACACCGAGTCCCGAAAAGGCCGGGTACGTTACACACCGAGTCCTAAAAAGGCTGGGTACGTTATGATGATGATATTATATATATGTATGTAAGAAAAAGTTTTTTAAAAGCTGAGCATGCATGGCATCCGCCTTATGAGGCATCCAGATGTATAGGTTATCTCTCATATTTCATGTTACATTTCATATCTATATTATGTTGTTATTCATGCCTTACATACTCAGTACATTATTCGTGCGACGTCCACCTTCTTGTGGACGCGCGCTCGTACCCGCGGTAGGCGGGGAGACGGATCGGACCGTGGGTCTTCTATCGGCGGATTCTCGGGAGCATTCCACTTACTTCGGAGGCTATGGTCTATTTGGTATTATCCTTATAATAAATTGAAATCTATGTAGAGGCTCGTAGACGTATGTGTACGGTTAGATATTTTAAAGTTCCATAGGTCATATTATGGTATAATATATTGGTGGCCTTGTCGGCCTTATTTTGAGCTTTTGATAATGTCTTGTTAGCCTTGCGGCTTTATGATATACGTTATGATGTGGCGACCTTGTCGGTCCGTATATGAACACATGTGCTGAATGATCGGATATTCCTATGTTGGGCATTTTCTACGTGCAGGTGTTCTTTGAGTTATGGTTTATCATGTTCAAGGTAACGGATAAGTCAGGTGATTCCCGACCTACGGGTCGGAGCCTGTCATACTCCTGGTAGGGGTGTGACAATTTCTATGCATATGGTTTCTCACTACTGTGCTCGTGCTAGCTGTTATTACTTCTTTCATCGAGTCTCGGGCCGGGTATGTATTCGTGCACAGCTCACTGCATTGTTCACCGAGTCCCTCCCTGGAGGGCCGGGTACGGTATGTATATGATGATGGCGCCGGCCACGGGATGGGCCGAGTATGATATACATGATAGAGACGGGATCTCCCCCACCGGGTCCGAAAGGGCCGGGTACGTTATTCACCGAGGCCCTCGCTGAGGGCGGGTGCGGTATGTATATGATCACTTCACCGAGCCCCTCACTAGAGGGCCGGGTATGGTATATATATATATATATATATATATATATATATATATCAATATATGTATATATGATGACATGATATGATGATAACATGATGATTTGATGATTCTATTTACCGAGTCCCTCACTAGAGGGCCGGGTACAATATATATATGATGACGACATCATGATATGATGATCTTGATCACCGAGTCCCTTACTATAGGGCCGGGACACGCTATATATGCATATGTACATGATGATGATTTGCCTAGGCTTCTAAGTCCTATGATGAATTGGATATGACATTGACGTACATGATTTATGTTTCAAAAGGCAAGCCTTGTGGTTTAAGTTCTTGTCTTTGGTTTCTATACTTCTTACTTCGATGATTACGATTTACTTTATTCCGGTCTTTACATGCTCGGTACATATTCCGTGCGGCCCCCTTTCTTCGGGGGCTGCGTTTCATGCCGCGGTACGGACGATCGATTTGGTGACCCGCCGGTCTAGGCTACCGATCTGCTACTTTGGAGCGCTCCACTTGTCCCAGCCCATTTTTTTTTTTTTTTTTGGTACGGATTCCTTCGTTGTATATATGTACGTTTGTTCAAGGGTACGGCGGGGCCCTGTCCCGTCATATGATTCTGTTGTTACTCTTAGAGGTCTGTAGACATACATGTGGGTCATGATTGGTTACTGTACGGCTATGTCTGTGTGGATTATGTTTTGGGCGGTCCTGTCCGCCGTGGCATCCTTGTCGGCTGCAGGTGCATATGTTTGATATGTTATGTATATTATGATAGCCTTGCCGGCTTATGTGCGATATATGTATATGCGACAGTTTGAGACGGTATCTCGCCCTTACGTATGTATAAGTGCTTGTATGTCGATTCTGGTTAATGAGTGTGTTTGGGTGCCCAGCTCGGGCACTAGTCACGGTCTACGGGGTTGGATCGTGACAGAAAGTTTCTGAGGTGTAACACTTATAAGATAAACAACACACAAGACAAATAATTAATCTCTAACTACTGTGACACCAACAGAAGCAGAGCACAGACAGATCTAAGTATGCAAGGGAGATACAGGAAGGGTCAGGGTCCCACTGAGCCTAATGGCCACTAGCATGATGCAACACTACCTCAAAAATAAGCGGTTGTAGATAAGGCAAGTATCTATTGTGCAAGCACAGCCAAATATAAGCAATGTCAAAATGTTCTAAGTCCAAGTGACCTTATGTAAGATATGTTGTCTTCAAGGAAGAGCAACCATATTTGGACACACATAGTATGAACAAACAGAATGCAAGCAGTCTAAGACATGTGCAGATGATGCAAAGCTATCACTATAAATTCCAACTGATTCAATTATGACAACAAACATGGATCAAATAACAATGTGAATCTCATGGAAGATACAAATGCATAATGGATAAAGAAAAGGGTGTAAGAAGAATAATGCATGCTCCTTATCAATGTTCTCAAAGAAAAAGACAAGTATTATATGACCTTTCAAAAATTCATTAGTTTAAGGTTCAGAGTTTTAAGTCCCTTTTAGACCTTCCCCCTTTTGTCACACCCCGACTTTACTAGGGTGTGATGGGCACCCGACCCCATCTTCGGAGCCGAGCGAACCCGCTAACTCTTATTACACATATGAACTTATGAACTAGTAAGTAATGAATACATCGAAATTTTTTTTTTCCATAAGTAAAATCTGACATCACATAAGACTCGTGACACGAAACATGATAGCATATCGG
>NW_026715577.1:0-18650 GCF_029784015.1 Lycium ferocissimum | reverse complement strand
CCCGTATACTTTTATATTTTCCTCCCGGGTAATGAGCTTGGTTGTGATATCTTTCTTCTAAATTGAAGCGGTGTTGTTATTTGTAATCGCTTTACATACTCGGTACATATCCGTCTTGACCCTCAACTTCTCCGGGCATTGCGTTTTCGTACCCTGCCAGGTACACCCAAACGAAGAGAAGACTTGCTAGAAGTTGTCTCCGCGGAATTGGCGAGCTCCACCTCAGTTCGGAGTGTTGCCGAGTCAAAGTGTTCGTGTCGTGGTTGTTAGCATATGTTAGAGACTTTGCAGACAGTGTCCTGTGGATAGTGCGTCGGGAAGTACGAATAGATTGTAAATGTTAAAAGAGTTTGTATTTCCAGATAATGATGGTTGTTTGAAAAGTTCCATGTTTTAAGAAATTTTCGAAATGGCAGGTTTTATTACGCGAATGTCTAAGGGTTCGCTCGACTCTGAGGAGGGTCGGGTGCCCATCACACCCTAGTAAGGTCGGGGTTGTGACAACATGTATTCGGGGGACGGAGACTGAGCTCGAGAGTTTCGAGTTCTCAGTTTAGAGGAGCTCCTAGTCAGAGGAGACCACCGATTCCACGATACAGCCAGTACGGAAGATTACATTCGAGTCTGTGTTACCAAGGCTCAAATGCTTGTTATGCTTGCAGACAGATTGGGCATATGATGTGTGATTTCCCCTATATGCACAGTAGAGGTGAGGTTCAACCCACAGGATCAGTAGCCGGTTCTTTATCGTCTGTGTGCCTTCCTGGACAAACTTTCCAGACTCCAGCAGGCCGTGGCAGAGGCAGGAGAGGAGCATCCAGTTCAAGCGAGCCCCAGAACTTATATATGCACTGGTGGGACGGTAGGATCTTGAATCTTCCCCAGATGTGGTTACAGGTATTTTGTTAATATCTTCTCATAATGTGTATGCATTAATTGATCTGGGGTCTACTTTATCATATATCACTCCTTAGGTTATTAATCGTATTGGGATAAAACCGGAGTCAATCAAACCCTTTGAAGTATCTACACCAGTAGGGGAACCAGTGGTAGCTAAGCAAGTATATAGGGGTTGTGTGGTTGTAGTTTGCAACCGCCATACTATGGTTGGTTTACATGAGCTGAAAATGGTAGACTTTGACGTTATTATGGGCATGGATTGGTTAGCCTCTGGTTATCTTGCTATGTAGAACAAAGGTAGGGAGAGGCCATATTTTGATTTTAATTAATATGCGTGACATTTATGAGAAACATTGATGTAGGAATATCGGAGGAGGCCAAGGGCAAAATTGGAATTTTGGAAATTAGTTTCGGGAATTTCAAAAAATTGGAATTATAAGTTATTGGGCTCAAATTAAGGAGTAAAAATGGGGCCCAACAAGAGATGGGTGGCCGGCCATGCACTATGGCCCAACCCATGAATTTAATTAATTTCCCATGTGTTATAATTTATATAAGTGAGCTTTATCCATTAGAAATTTCAAGAAGCATAAGAAGAGAAAGAACAAAACAAGAAGAGCAAAAAAATGGGACCATATTCGGCCATAGAAGGTGGAAAATCACCATCAAAAATCCTCCTCCAAAAATTTGTATCTTGTGATTTTCCTACTAAATTGAGTATCCTCTACAACATGGTGCAATTGTTTGGGAAGGAAGAGCCCTTGTTTCTTCAATATGACAACATGTTGGAGTGAAGAAGGATGGAGAAAAAGGTAAGAATTCATTCTATATTATTATGTTATGAAGGTTTGTCTATGGTGTACTACATGGAATTGAGTGCAATTCATGAAAACATGGAAGTTTGCAAAGTGGGTGTGCATGTGTGCATGTGGCCGAGTGTGTACTACATTATATGCATGTGATGTGTTGAATTTTATGTTGTAATTTGGTTGTGTTTAGGATGGAGTATATATTGAGAGTGAAAGTTGAATGAATTGGATGGAAGATGGAATTTGAATGTTGGCCGTGTGGTATTGGAGTTGGGATGATGATGAATTGAATTTTATTAAGCTTGTTAGATGTGTCGTTATGACTTTTACGACGTAAGTGAAGCCTTAAACGATTCGAGATAGCATCGAAATGGCATTTATGTCATTATGGGAAATTATGTGATTTTTGCATGATTTTATATAAATATGCAAGTGAGGCTCTAAATGTGAATTATGGTTGTTGTTGATGAATTTGGGAAACGAGAATGTGTTATGAACATTTATGTCAAAGAACGGAAGTTTTGAATGAATTATAGATTCGGTGAGAATTTTGTATGTTTTGCAAATATTTTGCATAATGATATGGAATGCTTTTGAATGATGTTAGAATGATTTTGATTAGCAAATGAATATGGAAATGTTGAAATTAGCTTGGAATTGTGAAGTTGGAATGGAAATTGTTGTCTTATGTAGAAAGGAAGAGCAATTATACTAGAATGCATTTTAATGTAATTTTGATGATTGTTGTTATTGTTGGGGTTGTTGTTGTTGATATTATGGCCGAGCTAAGCCTCGGGGATGTTGAATTTATAGGGGAGATGCTGCCCAAATTTTTATAGAACAATATTGGCTAAGGTTGGAAATTATGAATCTCATGAATAGTAACTGGTCAATGTGACCATTTGCAGATTTTTGGCGAAACGGGATCGAAGTTTTGATGAGCTCAACAAGCGAGAAAGGTATGTAAAGCTACCCCATTTCTTCTTTTGGCATGTCCTAGGTATACTAGGTCGATATCGGAGCCTCGGGGGCAAATTTTGTTCCTTGAAATCCGAAATGGAACTCGAGTACTATTCATTCAATTGAATTGAACTATAAAAACACATGTTTTGTTGGAAAGTGCCCATACGTTCAAAACTTGTATAAACGTAATCGATTCGCTTCGAAACCTTCATGTATGGTTACATAGACCCCAAATGTCCGCGATTCGTGTTCGCCACCTCGACTTGACCCGAGGTGGGCCCGCTAACTCCGAGACTCTTTTGTTTGCCCTATTAGTCTCATTTTTATACGATATAAAGGGAGGACTTTTGCTATGAGTTTGAGACTCCGTTTGGTTTGTTTCATAGGCTATTTGAAAACTTCTGAATATGAACGACACTAAATTTTTCTGAAAAATAGTTTATGAAGTATTTTCGAAAGTGTTGTAAATCTAAAAGCTTACATCTTTTGTATATCAATTCCGACAGACCCAATACTTACTCTGAGCCTTTTTGATCTTGATATGAGTATGGATATGTATTTAATTGCCGAGTTTGAAATTTAATTGGATATATGCACATGGTTCTATTTTGAATCATAATTACCATTTTGAAAATACTTTCGTGAAATAAACCCCGCTTTGATTAATTGTTTGAACTATTTTGACTAACGAGCCAACATATGATTTTATCAAGTTTGTAAAAGTATTTCAATACATATATTGCATTGTTTGCTCACGACTCCGCTCGTGCCTTATTATGACTTCGTTCACCGGTTCCCGGGCCGGTTTTGTGATCGTGCGCACTGTGATAAAATTCGGCGGATCTTTGTGCTACGGTTCCCGAGACCTCGCCATAGGGCCGGGTTCCGTTTATGGAGTTATGCTGTGATATGGCTTATGATATGTTTGATGATATGATATGTTTGATGATATGATATGCTGTGTTCGGGGTGTACGGAGATTTGAAACCTTCCGGAGTTATGCTGTGAGTGGCACCAGTGTCGGAGTGGTGACCACGTTCCTGAGCCTTATGCATGATTTCGATTTGCATTATATGTATATGTTTTCAGTACAGGTTTGATACACTGATTCGGTATTTTCTCTCCTTATACTTTTACTTCCGTTATGATTTGGATTCCTGCACTTTATGCTTTACATACTCAGTACCTCTTTCGTACTGACCCCCTTTCTTCGGGGGGCTGCGCTTCATGCCCGCAGGTACCGAAGTTCGTGATCCGTCGAAGTAGGCCACACATTCTGCTGTTACAGAGCGCTCCTTTTGATCTGGAGCCCATATGTTGGTACATATCTCTCGTGATATACATGTTTCTGTACATTTAGCTATTTGGGGTACGGCGGGGCCCTGTCCCGTCATATGTCTTCTGATATGATTTGTAGAGGCCTGTAGTCATCTGTGTGGGTCGTGGGTCCTATGTATGTTCAGGTTGTTCATGATTTGTATCTTAGTGCGGTCCCGTCGGTTATGGTGGCCATGACGGCCCTTCGTATTTGTATATGTGTATATATGTTCGGCGAGGTATATTCCGCCGCCCTTCTGACTTTGATATGGCACTTCTGTATGCGCGACCGCCTAAGATAGTATCTATTTTCATTCTGCTAAAAATGATGAGTACGATATTTGAACTAAGCTAAATTATGATGATTTGATATGAAAGTCTGTTCGGGCGTCCAAGTAGGACGCCAGTCGCGGCCCACGGGGCTGGGTCGTGACAAAAGTGGTATCAGAGCAGTTTGTCCTCGGAATGTCTACGTGCGTGTCTCGTAGAGTCTTGTTTATCGGTGTGTTGTGCACCACATCTATAAACAGGAGGCTACGAGACATTTAGGGTGTTGCCTTTCTTTGGATCTTAGATCGTGCGATAGAGCCACCGTAGGAAACGAATTCCTTCCTACTAACCTTTGATTTCAGCTGGAGAACGGTATCGACAGAAGACAGTGATTGATGAAATTGGGAGCTACACAGCACGCAGGTAAGTAATGGTATGAAAGATGTATGTTGGAAAAGCCATTTGAAGTATGATGGAAATATAAAGTTGAAAAAAAAAAAAAACGAAAAGGAGAGAAAATAGGAAAATACCACCGGTGCCATTTGAATTATGTATGTAAGGTAAGACCCGACATATTCATGCTTTTACTTGAAATTGTTAGCCCTGTGTGGCTATGCCAGGATACGATATATGTATGTGTGTGTACATGTTGGCCCTGTGAGGCGTTGTTGGTGTTTCCTGCGTGCAGGTTCGGAATAGTAAGAAATACAGAGGAACCTCTGCCCAAATTTTTCTAGAAATACGAAAAGGAAAATGAGATATAAGTTTTTCACATGTCTTGGAAGTCGATACCGATAGAGTAAATCTGTCATGTTGGATTAAGGTTTAAAAGACATCCACGTCATTTGTAAGAAGCACCATCCTTATGTGGGGAATTTATTGCAAGGACGCATATATGAGCAGCAAAAATTGTGATTTATTTAAACGGACCAAAAACACGTTTCGGCTACATTCTGCTTTGGAAAAGCTTATGCTGAAGGGCAAAAATGTCCAGCAGTTAAGTTTCACCTTATTGGAAAAATACAAAACGTATGATAAGTAGTTGGGAATTAAATGGTTCGCTTCCCATTCCTATATATATATGGAGATAATTGTGTAATGAGTACTAAGAAGTTCTGTGACGTTGTCGGACTCTAGCTAGACAGCGCCTTATAGTAATATTTTACCAGATCCCGATGACTGAACGGAGCTGGAATTCGTGGAAAAAAATATTTAAATTTGTGGGCTGTGCAGAATTAGGTATATAGACGAAGGCAAGGGGTGATACGGTACCTATATGGTTAGAAAAGTGAAGGAATTTTCTCTAAGTCGGGGTGGGACCCGCTACGAGGACGTTTTGAAAGTTGTTAAGACCCCGACTTATCTTAAATTATGTGATAAAGGTCGTACGGGGCGGTTGATGTGATTATACCGGCCTTAACGCACCTAAATGTATTAAAGTTTTAAAGTTAAGCGTGCCAGGGCTAGAGCAATTTTTGGATGGGTGACCCCCTGGGAAATGTGCAGAAATTTTCGCAAATATAGATATAAGAGATAAATGGGAAGTTTGAGGTAACCTAAAGGAAATTAGGATATGTGGAATGGTTAGGAACTTTATAGAGATTGCGTGGGCTGAGGCAGCTTAAATACGTGAAAAAGAAGAAAGGGCAATGCAGCTCTAAAGTCAGAGTGAGTTTGGACAAGCGATCGCGAATGTCTTGAAAAAGGAAATGATAGCAATATATATATATATATATGTATGTACAGGACTTCCCTTTGTGACTATGTCAATCCATAGGTGCACCTTAACGGCCAGTGCGGTAATTTATGAAAGACATTATACGGACAGAATTTATGAGACAAAGTGAAAGGTGTGGTGCAGATGTTCTGAGATAAATTGATATTGAGTTTGATATAGGTTAGGATTGGGATATTTTAATGCAATGATATTTGGAGAAAAAGGAGTAATTGAGTAGAACGTAAGGGGATCAGAACGTCAGAAAAAGGTGAAAGTAAGAAATGTAATTAAGCAGAGCTTCAAAAGAGCCGGCAGGCAAAGCACGAAATTATTTGCCAAAAGGAACTGGAATGTGACAGTGCAGGGCAAAAGAAAAACCCATGCTATGGAACGATGAATAATTTGACTATCGAGGAAGCAGAACGAAAGACAAGGAACGGGTGTGAAAGAGGGGATGACTTAGCTGAATCTTCCAACGAGGAAGAATATGATTACTAAGAGATAAATTTCTACATTGATTACATTATTCGAGGACCGGCTATTAGACAAGATTTTGTACTATGTGATCGAGAGTTTTCATCGCCTCGTGATTTTATTAAGGCTTCATACGAGGATAATCAAGATATAGATCGTAAAGAAAGGACATGAGTATGGTGTAAGTACAGCCCCTTATAAAGGGGGGGGAGAACGTATTACGTTAGACTTAAAACTGTACTACAACACCTTTAAATGATAAGAAAGGAAACTTATTGACTGAGGGCCCGAGCTTAAGTGTATCTACATACCAAGAGGATAAAGGGAAAGGATGAAAGACGCCTTAAGAAGATGCTTTTCGCATACATGAATCGTGACATGTTTATGTTCTGATTTAATTTTCCCCCCGTCGAGTAAACAGATGTTGTGCATAAGTATGCAGTTATATGTTCTAAAGAATAGTAATAAAGGCAAGAAAATGGCTGCAAGCCAGGCTCCTAAAGAGTAATAGAGGAGATTATCAGATTTAACGAATATTTCGGGTAATGACGAATTATCGTATCAGGAATACCAGTATTTAGTAGTTTGGAGGTCTTTGAAGGAAAGAAAGGGATTTGTTAGATACTAGAAAATAGTTTATGAACCACTAATCACATAAAGCATAAGAAGATATGCCATGAAATTATGTGTATTATCGGTGTGAAGTGGTGTCTGACCATATCTGTAAACAATCCGCACGAGAGAAATTATTCCACTCATGATTTGGAATTAGCCGCGGTGGCTCATGTTTTGGAAAAAAAATGGAGGCTACGTTGATAATTGTACAGACTGTCATTTTTAAGTAAAAAGGAAATGTTATGCATCAAGGATATAAGAGAGAAAGAAAGGGCCTAAGGGCTATTATGCAGGACGAGCGAAACTTTCATAAGGACACAAACTCAATTGCTGTAGCCTATCGAATGTTTTGATGAAATAATTCGGGGCACAAAGATTAGAATGAGTAAGGAAACGTTGTCCAGGGGACTTCCGTAAACCCCGAAGCATTAGTGAAAATGGTCTGACTTTGATCGAGATTCTGTAAGCCATACTTCTATACCTCCGATTTTGATGAAGCCCCGTTTATTATGCCTTCGTGTTTCTAAATTCGATTACGCTTCTGTTTGATGTACCTTCGTTCGCCCGACTCTGATTACGAATCTGTTTGATATACCTCTGTACGCCTAACTCTGGTTACGAATCTATTCGACGTGGCTTCGTACGTCTGATTCTGATTACAAATCTGTCTGATATATCTACGTATGTTTGATTTTGATTACGATCTGTTCGATATACTTCTGTACATTTGGCCCTGGTTATGAATCTGTTTGATATGACGTCGGAGTATGAATTTGTTTGCTATGCTTCTGCACTTCCGAATCTGGATACGTTTTGTCCGATATACTTTTGTACGTCCGACTCCGATTACGGATTTGTCTGGTCTATTTTCCTACGTCTGACTCTAATTGTGGATCTATCTGATATAGTTCAGCGCATCTGATACGGATTGTGGGTTTGTCCGATATGCTTTTGTACGTCTGGCCCCGATTGTGAATCTGTTTGAGATAACGTTAGATTATGCTTTTGTTTGTCATACTTTTGTACCTCCAATTTTGGAGCTGACTCTGGCTGACATCCGTCTGATCTTCTGGTTTTGATAAAGATCCTGTTCGTCACATGTCCTATTTAAGATTATGCAGACCGCTGGACTAATGAAGATTTCGAGCAGTTCTAATGCGGTGTTATTGAAGAATGGTAGGCAGGGCTGGAAAATGAAGGCCCCCACAAGCGCTCTGATTAAATAAAAGTATGTGGTTGGCTAGAGAAACCCCCCTCCCCCGAGGAGTTTCCTTTTAAGACCTATAAGACTAATTTAACATTCGAGGACGAATGTTCTAAAGGGGGGGAGGATGTTATATCCCGTGTTTTTGCATATCCGGAAATTTCGAAATAATTGTGACTTGTATGTTGAAGGGCCATATTTTGATTTTAATTAATATGCGTGACATTTATGAGAAACATTGATGTAGGAATATCGGAGGAGGCCAAGGGCAAAATTGGAATTTTGGAAATTAGTTTCGGGAATTTCAAAAAATTGGAATTATAAGTTATTGGGCTCAAATTAAGGAGTAAAAATGGGGCCCAACAAGAGATGGGTGGCCGGCCATGCACTATGGCCCAACCCATGAATTTAATTAATTTCCCATGTGTTATAATTTATATAAGTGAGCTTTATCCATTAGAAATTTCAAGAAGCATAAGAAGAGAAAGAACAAAACAAGAAGAGCAAAAAAATGGGACCATATTCGGCCATAGAAGGTGGAAAATCACCATCAAAAATCCTCCTCCAAAAATTTGTATCTTGTGATTTTCCTACTAAATTGAGTATCCTCTACAACATGGTGCAATTGTTTGGGAAGGAAGAGCCCTTGTTTCTTCAATATGACAACATGTTGGAGTGAAGAAGGATGGAGAAAAAGGTAAGAATTCATTCTATATTATTATGTTATGAAGGTTTGTCTATGGTGTACTACATGGAATTGAGTGCAATTCATGAAAACATGGAAGTTTGCAAAGTGGGTGTGCATGTGTGCATGTGGCCGAGTGTGTACTACATTATATGCATGTGATGTGTTGAATTTTATGTTGTAATTTGGTTGTGTTTAGGATGGAGTATATATTGAGAGTGAAAGTTGAATGAATTGGATGGAAGATGGAATTTGAATGTTGGCCGTGTGGTATTGGAGTTGGGATGATGATGAATTGAATTTTATTAAGCTTGTTAGATGTGTCGTTATGACTTTTACGACGTAAGTGAAGCCTTAAACGATTCGAGATAGCATCGAAATGGCATTTATGTCATTATGGGAAATTATGTGATTTTTGCATGATTTTATATAAATATGCAAGTGAGGCTCTAAATGTGAATTATGGTTGTTGTTGATGAATTTGGGAAACGAGAATGTGTTATGAACATTTATGTCAAAGAACGGAAGTTTTGAATGAATTATAGATTCGGTGAGAATTTTGTATGTTTTGCAAATATTTTGCATAATGATATGGAATGCTTTTGAATGATGTTAGAATGATTTTGATTAGCAAATGAATATGGAAATGTTGAAATTAGCTTGGAATTGTGAAGTTGGAATGGAAATTGTTGTCTTATGTAGAAAGGAAGAGCAATTATACTAGAATGCATTTTAATGTAATTTTGATGATTGTTGTTATTGTTGGGGTTGTTGTTGTTGATATTATGGCCGAGCTAAGCCTCGGGGATGTTGAATTTATAGGGGAGATGCTGCCCAAATTTTTATAGAACAATATTGGCTAAGGTTGGAAATTATGAATCTCATGAATAGTAACTGGTCAATGTGACCATTTGCATTTTTTGGCGAAACGGGATCGAAGTTTTGATGAGCTCAACAAGCGAGAAAGGTATGTAAAGCTACCCCATTTCTTCTTTTGGCATGTCCTAGGTATACTAGGTCGATATCGGAGCCTCGGGGGCAAATTTTGTTCCTTGAAATCCGAAATGGAACTCGAGTACTATTCATTCAATTGAATTGAACTATAAAAACACATGTTTTGTTGGAAAGTGCCCATACGTTCAAAACTTGTATAAACGTAATCGATTCGCTTCGAAACCTTCATGTATGGTTACATAGACCCCAAATGTCCGCGATTCGTGTTCGCCACCTCGACTTGACCCGAGGTGGGCCCGCTAACTCCGAGACTCTTTTGTTTGCCCTATTAGTCTCATTTTTATACGATATAAAGGGAGGACTTTTGCTATGAGTTTGAGACTCCGTTTGGTTTGTTTCATAGGCTATTTGAAAACTTCTGAATATGAACGACACTAAATTTTTCTGAAAAATAGTTTATGAAGTATTTTCGAAAGTGTTGTAAATCTAAAAGCTTACATCTTTTGTATATCAATTCCGACAGACCCAATACTTACTCTGAGCCTTTCTGATCTTGATATGAGTATGGATATGTATTTAATTGCCGAGTTTGAAATTTAATTGGATATATGCACATGGTTCTATTTTGAATCATAATTACCATTTTGAAAATACTTTCGTGAAATAAACCCCGCTTTGATTAATTGTTTGAACTATTTTGACTAACGAGCCAACATATGATTTTATCAAGTTTGTAAAAGTATTTCAATACATATATTGCATTGTTTGCTCACGACTCCGCTCGTGCCTTATTATGACTTCGTTCACCGGTTCCCGGGCCGGTTTTGTGATCGTGCGCACTGTGATAAAATTCGGCAGTATGCTGTGCTACGGTTCCCGAGACCTCGCCATAGGGCCGGGTTCCGTTTATGGAGTTATGCTGTGATATGGCTTATGATATGTTTGATGATATGATATGTTTGATGATATGTATCGTGTTCGGGTGTACGGAGATTTGAAACCTTCCGGAGTTATGCGTTTTGTGAGTGGCACCGGTGTCGGAGTGGTGACCACGTTCCCGAGCCTTATGCATGATTTCGATTTGCATTATATGTATATGTTTTCGCATGTGTTTGATACACCGATTCGGTATTTTCTCTCCTTATACTTTTACTTCCGTTATGATTTGGATTTCTGCACTTTATGCTTTACATACTCAGTACCTCTTTCGTACTGACCCCCTTTCTTCGGGGCCGCGCTTCATGCCCGCAGGTACCGAAGTTCGTGATCCGTCGAAGTAGGCCACACATTCTGCTGTTACAGAGCGCTCCTTTTGATCTGGAGCCCATATGTTGGTACATATCTCTCGTGATATACATGTTTCTGTACATTTAGCTATTTGGGGTACGGCGGGGCCCCCGTCCCGTCATATGTCTTCTGATATGATTTGTAGAGGCCTGTAGTCATCTGTGTGGGTCGTGGGTCCTATGTATGTTCAGGTTGTTCATGATTTGTATCTTAGTGCGGTCCCGTCGGTTATGGTGGCCATGACGGCCCTTCGTATTTGTATATGTGTATATATGTTCGGCGAGGTATATTCCGCCGCCCTTCTGACGTGATATGGCACTTCTGTATGCGCGACCGCCTAAGATAGTATCTATTTTCATTCTGCTAAAAATGATGAGTACGATATTTGACTAAGCTAAATTATGATGATTATAAGCCCATATCTAATCGAATGGCCCCTGCGGAATTAAAAGAGTTAAAGGTGCAACTGAAAGATTTGCTTGAAAAAGGCTTTATTAAACCTAGTTCATCGTCGTGGGGAGCGCCGGTGTTTTTTGTGAGGAAGAAAGATGGTTCCTCAAGGATGTGTATTGATTATAAGCAATTAAATAAGGTGACCATAAAGAATAAGTACCCCCTTCCAAGGATCGATGATTTATTCGACCAACTGCAAGATGCCAAATGGTTCTTGACGATAGATCTAAGATTGGGGTATCATCAAGTGACGGTAAAGGAAGAGGACATTCCAAAGACAACTTTCAGAATGAGATACGGCTATTATGAGTTTCGGGTAATGTCATTTGGACTGACCAACGCTCTGGCGGTATCATGAACTTGATGAATAATGTATTTAGGCCTTTACTAGATTTGTTCGTGATTGTGTTCATTGATGACATTTTGGTATATTCCCGATCAGAGGCGGAGCATGCAGACCATTTGACTGTTCTTGGAATCCTTCGAGCTCAGGAGTTATATGCCAAATTCTCTAAATGTGAATTTTGGCTGAATTCTGTGACTTTTCTGGGTCATATTATTTTCGCTGATGGTATTCGGGTAGATACTCAGAAGATCGAAGTTGTAAACGATTGGCCGAAGCCTACAACGCCTATAGAGGTCCGTAGTTTCCTGGGGTTGGCCGGTTACTATAGGAGGTTTGTAGAAGGATTTTCTACCATCGCTGCACCACTAACGAAGCTAACTCAGAAATCGGCTAAGTTTCAGTGGACAGATGAGTGTGAACGCAACTTTCAGGAGTTAAAGAATAGGTTGACTTCGACCCCCGTCCTGACACTCCCCGAAGGATCAGAGGGCTATGTTATTTATTGTGATGCTTCAGGTGTTGGATTGGGTTGTGTATTGATGCAAAGATGGTAAAGTAATTGCTATGCTTTCGAGGCGCTTGCGAAACACGAGAAGAACTACCCGACTCATGACCTAGAGCTGGCTGCAGTTATTCATGTACTAAAGATGTGGAGACACTATTTATATGGTGTTCATGTGGACATTTATACAGATCATAAGAGCCTTCAATACATTTTCAAACAGAAGGAATTGAATTTGCGGCAAAGGCGGTGGTCGGAGCTGTTACAAGATTATGATGTGAGTATCTTGTACCATCCGGGAAAGGCAAATGTAGTAGCCGATGCTCTTAACCGCAAATCCATGGGTAGTATGTGTGATGTTCAACCAGAGAAAAAGGATCTAGCTCGGGAACTTCAACAAATAGCCACTTAGAGTTCGCTTGACGGACTCGCAACAGGAGTCACCGTCCGTATCCACCTATTTCATCATTAGCAGGAGGTAAAGAGGGCGCCAATACAAGCACTCGTGCTAGTTCATGTGCAGATATGCTCTCCCAGAAGGAAAAGTCACAATTTGACGTCCCTGCGAATGGAGTTCTCAGATATCGAGGAAGATTATGTGTTCCCAATGTTGCAGGACTACGATGACAGATTCTGGAAGAAGCCCATTATTCCCACTATTCCATTCATCCAGGAGCAACGAAGATGTACCATGATCTTAAGTCTATGTATTGGTGGGATGGAATAAGGAAAGACATAGCAGAGTTTGTAGCCCAATGCCCTAATTGCCAACAGTCAAGACTCGAGCATCAAGCCCGAGGGTTACCGCAAGCTAAGAGATTCCAACTGAAACGGGAGGCTATTAACATGGACTTCATTACACAGTGCTTGCCCCCGCTCCCCCCGACGTAAGTATGATTCTATATGGCAATAAGGAATAGACTCACGAAGTCAGCCATTTTCTACCAAATAACGATGTACTCAAGCAGAGGATTATGCAAAGTTATATATCAAAGAGGTAGTGCGATTCACTGCATGCCGTTGTCCATTATCACCGATCAAGGAACACAAGCTTACGGCAATTTTTAGAGGTCCTTCCAAGGGTTTGGGAACGTAGCGACTTAGTACGCATTCAATCCACAGATCGACAGGCAAAGTGAGTGCACTATCCAAACCCTTGAAGATATGCCGAGGGCACGTGTACCGTATTTTGGAGGCAATTGGGATGATCACTTGCCACTTATTGAATTTGCGTATAACAATAGTTATCACTCTAGTATTCGACGGCCCCATACGAAGCTCTATACCTACGTAAAGTGTAGATCGCCTATTGGATGGTTCGAGGTGGGAGAGACAAAGTTAGTGGGCCCAGATTTGATTCAGCAAGCGATAGAAAAGGCCAAGCTTATTCAAGATCGACTTTCATCCGATACTAAAAGTCTCCGCAAATCCTATGTGGACAATCAACGACGAAACTTGGAATTCAAAGTTAACGACCGGGTATTCTTAAAAGTATCACCGACGAAAAGCGTGACGAGATTTGGCAAGAAAGGGAAGCTCTACCCCAAGACATCGGACCTTATAAGATTGTGCGCAAGGTAGGCCAAGTAGCTTACAAACTAGATTTGCCTTCAGAGTTGGAATCAGTCCATCCAGTGTTTCACGTATTCATGCTTCGCAAGTGTGCTGGAGATCCCTCCAGGATTGCACC
Source organism: Lycium ferocissimum (assembly GCF_029784015.1). Lineage (NCBI taxonomy): Eukaryota > Viridiplantae > Streptophyta > Magnoliopsida > Solanales > Solanaceae > Lycium > Lycium ferocissimum. The sequence continues at coordinate 4,464 of NW_026715577.1, read as the reverse complement.
CGTAGATGATGTACAAGTCACTAAGAAGTTGTCCTATTGTTACACCTCAAAAATTTCCCCTTAGCGTACAGTGAATGGACTAACGAGGGGCGTGAGGTATAAAAGGTTTGGACAAGCAAGAAATAGTATTTGATGGTCCTAATTAAGATTTTCAAAGACATTCGAGTTAAGGAAAGAAAGTTGTTAAGGAAAGCGAGTTATAAGTCGTGTGTCGAGCAAATTACGAGCATCAAGTTAAGGATGTCTTAATAATGTTTTGGAGAAGAGTTATAATGTTCCCTAGATTTCTAATGAAGTGATAAACAAGTGTTAAGAAGGTTCCATAAGGATTGGAGATCAAACGAAATGACGGGAACAACTTCGATGGAACTGTGAGTTCCACGGCCAAGGTTCCACGGACCATATAATGTTCCACGAACCGTGGATGTGTCCGTGGAACTGCCAGCAGAGAAGATGGCTGGCAGGTCGTGAACCACGACCAGTTTCACGGCCAACACCCTGATCCACGGACCATGAAGCAGTCCGTGGAAGTCCCGACGACTGAAACTGTTTCAAGTCTTTAAATGTAATCCTACTTCATTTATTTCATTTCCATCAACTTCTTTCATCTCTCAAGACCTCTAGAACCTTCCACACATTTCATCCACAAGAAAATCAAGAGAATCAAAGATCAATAACAAGATTTGAAGTGAATCAAGCTTATGAAACCTCATTAGAGTCATCCAACTCAAGAAATCTCAAGAAGAAATAGGGTTTTGAAGTAGAAAAGGTATTACCATTCAAGGCTTTTTCCTCCATCATCTAATGTGAGTTTCATGATCTTCTTATGTTGTTTGAAGTATTGATAAGTTGAAATACTTGGATTGTAGAAGAATATAGAAAATGGGTCATAAATGGGTGAATAGTATCATTGTTGAGTAGTAGTTGGATTGAATCACGAAAATGGTTATGTTGAGATTATAAATACGTTATAAATGACATTTAGAACATGGAATAAGTATTGGATATGAAAGAACGTGATAATGGACTTTGGTCATGATTATGGAGAATCGGAGCGAAATTGTGAAATGCGAATAATGTAAATGAATGACGATTGTGTTAGTGATATTGTGATTGTTGTTATGAATGTTGGGAGTTGGTAAGGAATATGGAGGAAAGTAGTATAAACAAAGGAAATGCTACCCAATTTTCTTTAGCCTTAAGAAGTACGTTCTTATGATCGTTTAGCTAATGTCGATACACATTCCCTTGAAGGTATAAACGAGCGCATTAAAGGAGAACGAGAAAGCGATAGAATAGTTAAACAACGAAGGTATGTGAGGCTAATCCCTTATTTCTAAGGCATGAATCTTATCGTATGAGCTCCCTCCTTCCTTATGAATTTCTTATCTTCATGAAAGTTGAGAGTCCTCATTCATGAATAGCTATATGAGATAAGAGATACGATATGAGTACGATAATAATGATAGTAAGCTAAAGTCTAAAGACTCTAGAGCCACGCCATGATGTTCCTATGAAGCTAGTGATGCTATTTATAATCTATTGATGTTGATCATTGTATACACTCACCTTATGCTTGTTCCTTCAAGGTGAGGCAGAATGCTTATGAAAGCTCCATAATAAAATCGGGGTTCCACGACCTTATGTCACCCCGATAGAGTATGATTGTCTATAAGTCTCTATGCATGCATTATAATGAGTTATGATAAGTATATTATGATGAGCATATTATGACAAGTATGATAATGAGCATATGATGATATCACACCGCGCCTATACGGCCGGGCAGTCACCGCCAAGGCGGGCAGCTATACACCATGGCCAAATGGTACGGGCAAAGACCACTAGTGGGCGGCACGAGATGATACCCCGACGCGAGGCCCGGACGCAAAGCCAATGCTAATGTATTGATTATCACACCATACCTATACGGTAGTAAGCACTTATACATTTATGCATACATGATACGATGACACATGAGAGCAAGCCAAAGACGAATTATTTCTTCTATGATACGATACAGCCAGTTACAGATTGTTCCTCATTTGATGCTCCCTTATTTCATTGATGTCTTATTATTGTTTATGCCTCATATACTCAGTACAATATTGGTACTGACGTCCGTTTTTGGACGCCGTGTTCACGCCACAGTAGGGGAGACGTCGATCCATAGGAGCTAATAGTCGATTTGTGAGCACTCCATTTTTCGAGGTGCCATTAATTATTCTTTTTTTTTGGTATATGCATGTATATATTTTGGGCACGACGCCGGGTCCGTCCCGCTTATATGTCTAGTACTGCAGAGGCTCGTAGATACGCAACAGCGGGGTAGTATGGCCCCATAGTCTTCATGTATATGCACGTATATATATTTTGATAGCTGAACGGCTTATGTTTATGAAAGTAAATATGTTTCAAATGCTAATAGCTTTCTATGATTACGAGTATATAAATAACAATGAGGAGCAAGATGAGTAACAAAGATGATAAAGTGCGTTCATGGTTAGCCCTTGATACCCGTCATGCGGCCCGTAGTTGGGTGGTGACAAGCAAGGGTATCGCAGCCAGCCTGGGCCCTGTGGTTGCCTACGAGCCGTGTCTAGTAGAGTCTTGTTTATGGTGTGTTGCGCGCCACGCTAATAAACAAAAGGCTACAAGGCATTTAGGAAAAATGACCATCTTTCTTCTTATGAGATCGTGCGAGAGAGCCGTGTATAAGATTTAATCCTCCCTAATAGTGTGTTGTGATTTCAGAAATGCCGCCAAAAGGGAAAGCTAAAGCCGCCTAGATGGGCAAGACTACGACAAAAAGGCGAGTAGAAGGAGAGCCTCCTATGAATGTAGATGAGGGTGAATCACACCATGAGGCTCTATCTAATGCCTCCACTACTCCATCTATCACGGAAGAGCGAGAAGCGGGAGCTTACCCCCTCCGCCCCCATGCCCCTCAGCTTCCTCCGCCGGCCACCCTCAAATGGGGGGGCCTTCTTTTTTGACACCCGGGTTGCCCCAGCACCGCGAAAGTGGGGCCCCGTTTTCGGCCAGTCAGACCCGTGACTTTAGAGTTTAAACCTCCCACCCCCGGGGCGCGGGGGGCCCAATTTATTGAAAATCCCAAAAACGTTTTATTATTAGCCCCGGGGCCAACCGTGGGGTTGGCATCGGGGCTCCCGGGGGGGCGGGCCACAAAAGAAGCACGGGGAAAAAAGCGTCCGGTTTGTAAAAATTTTAGAGCCTTCGCCCTCTTGCCACCGAGGGCCGGGCTGGGCGGGAAAATTTCTAAATTTGAAGCAAGGGGAGTAGGTGTCGGGGGAAAGCCTTTAAAATTTTTTGGCAGGCTCCCCACAGGGGGGGATAGGGCGATAAAATCCGGGTTGTGAGTGGCCGGGGCCCTTTGGGTGCGACGGGCCCGGGGAGGGATGGGTATTTTTGTTCCCACCCAAAACTGAGGGGAACAAACCCCCAGGGGGGATCGGGTACGAAGGGGGCGGGGCCGCCCCTGGGGAGGGGGGATTATGGGGATCCGACACATTCTGCACTCGGGGGCCCTACGAGTGCTCTGTCGATTTTCGGGAGATTTGACCGCTCTTTCCGTTTGCGGGGGTTTGGGGGGGGCCACCCGTTTGGGGGAATTATAGTCGAGGAACCCCAAAACCCCGAGCAACCCCGGGGGGAGATTACATTCCCAGCGTCGCCGGTTCCGGGGGTTGGCGGTGGTCGGGGGAGGCAAGATGGAGATTTCCGTCGAGCCGGCGAGGGGGTTCCCCCACGATCGGCCGGGGGTTCCCCCTTCGGGGCCCCCCCCCGGGGGGGCCCCCGATTCCCAAAGGGGGGAGGTGGCGGGGGGGGCTCCCGGGGCCAGACCCCCCCATATGCTTTTGGCCCCGGGATCCGGTCCTCCCCAGGGGCTACATTGTCCGTTTTTCTTATGAGTGTAGCTTGAAGATCCCGGTTCCACTTATCATATATTACTCCTAGTGAAACGTTGGGTGAAACGAAATTAAACCTTTTGGGGGATTTATCCTTTTGGGATCCCATAAAGCTAAAAAGTATAAAATTGTATAAAGGATATGGATCACAAATAAAGGATTTAGTTGAAGAAATGTGACTTGAGTTAAAGGGGAGGATTTTCCCCCTTCTATGCTAATGGGCGCGAATGAAAGTAGTTCATTTCAAAAGGGGGAGCCCGGGGTTTAATGGAAAGGAATACGGCAACCCCAGGTGTTTTTTTCTTACCTTAAGGCAAGAAGAGATGAAGGGCTATATTTATCATCAGTCCCAGTTCAGATACAAGAAAGTCTCCAAATTTTCAACTGTTCCCATAGTGAATGAATTCCGGGGTTTTTCCAAAACCTTCCGGGGCCTTTCAAAGAGAAAAGATTTTACCATCGAGGGGGGAAAACCAAACCTTTTTCTATTCCCCTTTTCCAAGGCTCCCAAAGGGAAAAAATTAAAGGCACGGGT
>NW_026715576.1:0-19465 GCF_029784015.1 Lycium ferocissimum | reverse complement strand
AATAAGAGGTGGAATAGGTATGTAAAGCCTATCCCTTTCTTTCTTTTGGCATGTCTTAGATGTAAGTAAGATATGATACGAGCCTTGGGGTGACTCTATTCATAAGATCCGAGCATGTCTACGATTCTTATTCACTTCTTGATGTTAATATTCCTAATATAGTCGAGCTATGGTCCTTGTGTCTTTTGTATGATTGGATAGTAAATATTGCATAAAGAATTCTTGTTCCTAAGGGATTCTATGTCGAATAATGTCCCTAACTTTCATGAACGGGCTCGGATTACTTTGATATGTTCGTAAATTGTTCTCTAATGAATAATGTCTGTAACTTTCATAGGTGGGCTCGGATTGGTTCGATACATGACCATGATCCCCGAGACGTTATTTGATATGGTTCGTAATGATATTCAAAGAGTACTGAGTATGACTATCGTTTTAATGCTCGAGCGTGATTACTTACTTATCTATCGAGTCTGAAATGATGATTTATATGCATATGGTTTCTCACTACTCTGCTCGTGCTAGCTGTTATTACTTCTTTCACCGAAGTCCGGGCCGGGTATGTATTCGTGCACGGTTTCTTTGCACATTGTTCACCGAGTCCCTCGCTCTGGGGGGGGCGGGAGTACGGTATATATATGATGATATGATGACATGATGATATGATGATATGGGGATGGCGGCAGGATGGCATATGATGATTCTATTCACCGAGTCCCTCACTAGAGAGTAGGGTACGGTATATATATATGATGATATGATGACATGATGATATGATGATTCTATTCACCGAGTCCCTCACTAGAGGGCCGGGTACGGTATATATATATATGATGATTTTATTTACCGAGTCCCTCACTAGAGGGCCGGGACACGTTATATATGCATATGTACAAGATGATTATTCACTTATGTTTCTAAGTCCCATGATAGATTGGATATGATATTGACATGCATGATTTATGTTTCAAAGGCAAGCCTTGTAATTTTACGGTTCTATACTATTTTCTATACTCCTTACTTGATGGTTACGATTTCTTGTATTCCATACTTTACATGCTCGGTACATGCATGCGACCCCGCCTTCTTCGGGGGCTGCGTTTCATGCCACGCGTATATCGGAATGAGTGAGGGATACTAGTAGAAGATGTTCAGTTTGGATTGGCGAGCTCCATTTCCTTAAGTGTTTTGCGGAGTCGGAAGTATTTATGTTATGATATCTTGTTTGATGTTAGAGGCTTTGCGGACAGTCACGTATATAACATATCGATCCACCGTGGCGGCTGCGTAAGCCGATGTATCATTATGCATTATGTTACAGATTTCACATGATTACAGATTTTCCTTGATTTGGGAAAGACGAAAGGCATGTTTTTTTTTTGAAAAGCTTACATTATGCATTCATTTCATGATTTAAGGGCCCAGTATGATTATAAGTATCACGAGAATCAGCGGGTTCGCTCGGCCCTAAGTAAAGGTCGGGTGCCCATCATGCCCTATCGAAAGTTGGGGCGTGACAGAAGCAAGACGAGGACTTCTCAGGGAGTCGCCCATCCTAGTACTACTCTCGCCCAAGCATGCTTAACTTCAGAGTTCGGATGGGATCCGGTGCGTTAGTGCTAGTATGATCGCATCCATCTGTCCTAGTGCTCAATATTCTCTTAAACCCTTTCCTCCACCTCCCCCTTCTCTAAAAATCAGGCACGTAAGTGCAAACCTTTAAATACGCGTAACTTCACGCTCCGTTATCTGTTTTATGCGATTCTTTTTTTGATCTTGAGTATTTCTCCGAGATCTAGCTTATTTTTTGAAAAAATATATTAAACAAATGAAAAGGAGCATAGTCTGGATAAATGGTGGAAAGAAACACGAGGACTTCTCAGGGGGTCACCCATCCTAGTACTACTCTCGCCCAAGCATGCTTAGCTTCAGAGTTCAGATGCGATGCGGTGCGTTAGTGCTAGTATGATCGCATCCATCAGTCCTAGCGGTCAATTTTCTCTTAGACCCTTTCCTATGCATCTCCGTTCTCTAAAAATAAGGCGCGTAAGTGAAAACCTTTAAATACGCGTAACTTCATGCTCCGTTATCTGTTTTGTCATTTCTTTTTTTGATCTTGAGTATTTCTCCGAGATCTTGCATATTTTAAAAAAAAAAATATTAAATAGACGAAAATGATCGTCGTCCGGACAAAAGAAGGGATGCAACACGAGGACTTTTAGTACTACTCTCTCCCAAGCACTCATAACTTCGGAGTTTTAATGGGATCCGGTCCTTTAGTGCTAGTATGATGCATCCATCAATCCAAGCTCACAAAATTCTCTTAAACCCTTTCCAACCCTTTCCCCTTCTCAAAAAATAGGGCGCATAAGTGCAAACCATTAAATACGCATAACTTCGCGCTTCGTTATTGATTTTATGCGATTCTTTTTTTGATCTTGAGTATTTCTCAGAGATCTAGCTTATTTTCTGGAAAAAAAAAATTTAAATAGAGGAAAATGAGCATAGTCTGGACAAATGGAGGGATGCAACCCGAGGACTCCCCAGAGGGTCACCATCCAAGTGCTACTCTCGCCCAAGCATGCTTAACTTCAGAGTTCTGATGGGATCCAGTGCGTAAGTGCTGGTATGATCGCATCCATCCATCCTAACGCATAACATTCTCTTAACTTTGCGCTCCGTTATCCGTTTTATACGTTTTTTTTTATTTTTTTATCTTGAGTATTTTTTCAAGATTTAGCTTATTTTTCAAAAAAATATATATTAAACAGACGAAATGAGCGTAGTCCGAACAAAAAGAAGGATGCAACGCGAGGTCTTCCCAGAGGGTCACCCATCCTAGTACTACTCTCACCCAAGCGCGCTTAACTTCGAAGTTCTGATGGGATCAAGTGCGTTTGTGCTAGTATGATCTCATCCATCAGTCCTAGCGCTCTAAATTCTCATAAACCCTTTCCTCCCCCTCCCCATTCTCAAAAAATAAGGCCCGTAAGTGCAAATCTTTAAATACGCATAACTTCGCGCTCTGTTATCTGTTATATCCTATTCTTTTTTTATCTCTAGTATTTTTCCAAGATCTAGGTTATTTTTTGAAAAATTGTATATTAAACAGACAAAAATAAGCATGGTCCGGACAAAAAGTGGGATGCAACACGATGACTTCCTTGGGGGTCACCCATCCTAGTACTACTCTCGCCCAAGCATGCTTAACTTCAGAGTTCTGATGGGATCCGGTGCGTCAGTGGTGGTATGATCGTATCCATCAGTCCTACCGCTCGATTTTCTCTTAAAACCTTTCCTACCCCTCCCCCTTCTATAAAAATAAAGCGCGTAAGTGCAAACCTTTAAATACGTGTAACTTCACGCTTCGTTATCTGTTTTATGCGATTCTTTTTTTGATACTGAGTATTTCTACGAGATCTAGCTTATTTTTCCAAAAAATATATATTAAACAGACAAAAATGATCGTAGTCCGGACAAAATAAGGGATGCAACAGAGGAATTCCCAGGGGTTTACCCATCTGAGTATTACTCTCGTCGAAGCACGCTTAACTTCAGAGTTCTGATGGAATCCGGTGCGCTAGTGCTGGTATGATCATATCCTTCAGTCCTAGTGCTCAAAATTCTCTTAAACCCTTTCCTCCCCCTCCCCCTTCTTGAAAAATAAGGCGCGTAAGTGCAAACCTTAAATACGTGTAACGTCATGCTCCGTTATCTGTTTTATGCCATTCTTTTTTTTTTTTTTTTTTTTTTTTTTTTTTATCTTGAGTATTTCTCTGAGATCTAGCTTATTTTTTAAAAAAAATACATTAAACAGATGAAAATGAGCTTAGTCCGGATAGATGGAGGGATGTTACACCTCGAAAAATTTTCGCGTCATTTGCGTTGTAAGTAAACTAATGTAAGCTCGGAGAGGTCATGGAACCCTTATAAGGTTAATGAATACTCTTAACAAGTGTCAAGCAAGTTCCCAAAGGTTCTGGGACCAAGCAAATCGAAGAAAATAAATTCGTCGAAAAATTTGAAAAAAAAAAAAAGTTGGTAGAATTTTGGGCAGATTTTTAGTCAACTTTGGAGGGGTATATCTCCTAGTATATTAGGAGTTTTTAGGTGTTTCAAAAGCCTAAAATGAAGTTCGTCGAGTCTAGTTTCCAAATCGATAAACTTCTCATCGATAAGACATTGGAGTAGAGAATTATGGACATTACAAGTTCGGCTGACAAAGCAGAAATGCGTGCTACAGCAAAGAATCGCTACAGTACTGCTATAGTACTGCTACAGTGACCCCGACCCGAATTTGAACCTTATATCAAGGGTAAAACCCCCTTTTTTCATCAGATTTGCCCAAGAAAATTCTAGAAAACAGTTGAGGGGTGAGGATATCATAAAATTGAGGGAATTTTAAGAGGCGGAGTGTAGTTTAGGTTCAAATAGCGCGCAACCGTGATTGTAGTGTCGTTTTGCGGCGGATTTTGGTTATGATTCTAGGAGAACACCGAAGATATTGCTGTTTTAGTAAGAACAAGGTATGGATCTCTTCCTATTTATGTTAATATCGGTTGATTTACGAAGATAGAGTGGTTTAATGATTGTATAGCGAGTTAATGAGTTATGGAAGTTGGAAAACGGCGTGTGGGCATTTTATGGAACACTTTGATATGGGAAATGATATTATTGATGTTGGTATTGTTGTTGTTGTTGTTGGTTGGTGAACTAAGAATTCGGGCTAGGCACATAAACAGGGGAGATGCTGCCCGATTTTTGGCAGAATATAGACTAGTTTAGTTTGAACACTAGGACAAGTGCATGATAATGAGTCTAACGTCAGTGTGAATCCTCTCGAATGTAGATTTATAAGCCCGGACGAATAAGCGTAGCTAATAGGAGGTTGAACAGGTATGTTAAGGCTCGTCCCTTTCTTTCAAAGGCATGATTCCTATGTTACGATTTCATAAATGCTTCCATAACCTCTTTGTTTTCAAAAGTTAGAAGTCTATGATTCCAAGGCATGATTCCTTTCCCGATAACCCGTAAATGTTTTTCCAAAATGTCCGTATTTTTCCAAAACAGAGGTTTATGATTTTGTAAGCTCTTATGACAACAAGGATGGGCATGTTTTTATCATGATGACAATGATGCCAAAGATGAGAATATTTTTCTATGGTGACTATGATGAGAACAATTTCATGTTTAAAGGTTCCAAGTTATGATTTCAATGACGATATAAGAATGTTGAGCTATTTCTTGATTTCTCAATTTTATTCATGAATGATGACTATTTTTTAAAGATTCCAAAGTATATGAATTGACGCGTTATGAGATTTATGATCTTATTCTATGTTTTCTCTTGATGTTATTCTTCATTGATAGTCTCACCTTTTAATAATTGTTCCTTCAAGGTGAGATAAAGCGATGATGATTATTCCATAATATAATCGGAGATTACCGACCTTACGTCACTCCGATAGAGACATAACTTTCCTTGGGCTCTCCTGCATGCTACTTATATGATATATGTATATGTAAATGGGGAATATGGGAAAAAGGGCGAACTGCTATAGGCGCATGGCCACCTGATCAGTTTGTATAACATGACTTGTTATCATCCCGGACGCGGGATGCCCGGACGCGAGACATAGGTGGTTACATGAATCGGAGCCGACATTCCTCGGCAATATGATATGTTCTATTTTCTGTATACATGAACAAGAAATGTTTTTCAAAGAAAGGTAAGCATGCATGACATCCGCCCTAAGAGGCACTCATATGTACAAGTTACTCTTTTATCTTGCGATATGCTCTATATTTCTATTCTGTTATTATTCATACTTGTATCCCTTATTATATTATCGTTCATGCCTTACATACTCGGTACATTACTCGTACTGACGTCCCTTCTTGCGGACGCTGTGTTCATGCCCATGAAATAGGGGGAGATGGTACAAATCCTTATGAGCCTTGGCAGCAGCTTTGCAGAAGCACTCCACTACTCCGGAGTTGCCGCATATCGGTACATTCATTTGTGTATATGTTTTGGGGCATGGCAGGGTCCTGTCCTGTCCAAATGTTTAGTATTCCAGTTAGAGGCTCGTAGATACATATGTGTTGGTAATAGATATCTCATGATCACCTTAGTGTACATTTTTGTATATCACTTTTCACACCTCGAGAGCTTATGTATATATGTATGTTTTGTGAAGATAATTAGTGACCATTTCACTGCAAGTCTATTGGGAACTATGATAGATAGTATGATAAGGGGTGCTCGGTAGCTAGTACCGGGTACCTGTCATGGCCCTCTTGTTGGGTCGTGACAAAAATGATATCAGGGCAGTTCTGTCCTAGGGTGTGTCTATGAGCCGTGTCCGGTAGAGTCTTGTTTATGGGTGTGAAGCGCGCCACACTTATACACAAGAGGCTGCGGGGCATATAGGAACCATGACCGTCTTCCTTCTTCATAGATCGTGTGATAGAGCTATAATAAGAGGATTTCCTTCCTCCTGATCGAGTGTTACATTTTCAGCTATGCTTGAGAAGAGGAAAGAAATAGCCGCCCAGAAAGGCAAGATGGTAGTAGAAAGACGGAGTGAACGGGAGTCACCGGTAAATATTGAAAAGGGTGAATCCCATAATGAGGCTCCCTCTCATCTGCGCTCACACTCGCTATATTTGGGGAGAGAAGGCGTCTCTACTCCGGCCCGGCTGGACCCAGTTCCCCCACCTGATGCTTCGAGCCAAGAGATGAGAAAGGCCATCCTTTTCCGACCCAATGTGCCGCTCAAGCTCGGCGGCGGGGTGTGGGTCTGGTGATAGGGGTCACGGGGAGGAGGACCAGGTGTTCACGTTTGACCGTGGGTTCGAGAGGTACCTCAAGGCGGCCGATTCTGTGGGTGCCGGCTCATTCAGCAACAAGTGTATCTCTACAGTTTCCTAGACCCAGGTTTGATAGACCCACTTATCTTGAATCAGGTCAGGGCTATGGAGTTTTGGGTTCCCTATATAGAGGTGAATTCAGTCAGATAAGACCACCTGTACCACAATGCCCTCAGTGCCATAGGCTATATACGGGGCCGTCCCGCATGGGATTAGCGGTTTGTTATGCCTGTGTTCGGCCAGGTCATTTTCTGCGCGACTGCCTATTTCGACGTGGCAGAGGTAGGGTTCAGCCCACGGGAATAGCAGTTGTCTCTTCATCATTGGTACGCCCTCCGATGCAAAGGCCGCAGATATCAGTAGGTTGTGATAGAGACCGAGAAGGAACGCCCAGTTCGAGTGGGTGACAGGATCTTGAGTCATCCCCCAATATTGTCCCAGGTATATTATCAGTATTCTCTTATAATGTATATGCATCAATTGATTCAGGTTCTACATTGTCATATATCGCTCTTTATATTGCTGAATGTATTGGGTTGAAACCCGAGCCAAATCAAATGATTTGAGATGTCTATGCCTATTGGTGACCCAGTGATAGCCAGAATCATGATTTATGAGTAAGTACACCTCTACGAAGGGAGCTGATTGGCGTAATGTGTAGAAAAAAATAACAATGGAATTCTAGAAAGAGCATGTAGGTTTGGGATTATTATGTTTATACAGGAAACTCTGCCAAAATTCCTCCGGGAGTCTAAGGGAAATTGTGGGAAATGTGGGTAGGATTATGGCGAGAAGAAAGAAATGGCCCAGCAACGAGTGATCAAGGACGGAGCTAGTAGTAAATGCGGGATAAACGTAGCAAGTTTGTATTAAGCTAAGGGAATGATGAATAGGTTAGGATGAAATGAGGAACATGAGAAGGGAAAATGATGTGTTTGGGGGTAGGAAGAAGTCTCACATACCAAGGGGAATTAAAGAGATAAGCATCCCAGAAAAAGTTGCAAGCTAGAAGAATTTGGTTAGCCCTTTTATGTTTGGAAGATCAAATTATGGAATGAACTTGATATATATGTATAGACTGATGCACGTAACACCAAATCAGATTATTAGGCTAAGATTTACCCCTATGAGCTAGCCTTATTGACCTCAGTGATACCTCGAAGAAAGGAATCAAGAGAGATGTGTTTACAGAGAAGCTCTTTGCCTGACAACTGGTTAATCTTGTAACCGCAATTGTGCTCTTTGGTATAGTTTAAAATGTGTGTGTGTGTGTGTGTGTGTATATATATATATATATATATATATTCGAATATATCTCTAAAAATTTATTCGAACGATTATATAACTAGAGTTGCTAATGCTTGGTATAAGTGATGTGTGTAGTGGAAAGCAGAGAGAGAAGGGAGAAGGAAGTATTGGAAACAAAGAAGGAAGGGTGGAAGAAGGGTGGAAGCAAGCCAAATGGGAGGAAGGTCTACTAGAGCAGTAACTCAACAACTGAGGGAGGAAGAGAATTAAACCCTGTGGATATTCTAACGCTAAGAGAGAATGTAACAAGGAGTTACGAAGAAGTTGAAGTTTTGAATCACGCTGTACGAACGGTGTGGCCCATTAAGTTATGATGAGAATTATGGGACCATTTGTTAAGTAAGGTATCTTATGTGTAAAGAGCGAGTTTACACGACATTCATATAAAGACTTATAGAAGAACTATGTGTTACCCCGTTATTAGTACGTTGGGATAGCAGAGTACAATACTCCTATGGTAGTGTGAGCGGATCGTAAAAGAGTGTAGAGGGATTGACGTTGAACCTTAAGTTACAGTTTATTAAAAGATAGAGTTCTGAGGGAAAAGAGAAGAAAAGGAAAAGAAGCCAATGGTATTCTGAAATATGTTTAGAGTTATTGTCCTGTGAACGAAGTTATTTGATAAAAGGATAAGGGGTACGATAAAAGGAAAAACAAGGTGTCAGTCCGATTAGATAGGAGTTTAGGCCTATCCAGGATTTGTACGCTTACGAGAATATGTGACTCATCACAAATATGTGCAACTAACCAGATAGCTTCAGACGGTGAATAATCACAACTAAGATTAGTTATGGATTCGCTGAAAGTATGTACTTGCAAAAAAAAAAAAAAAAAATGGGAGGACTAATGGGATGTTAAATATAGGATAATGGACCGAAACCCTAAGGGGGAAGGTAGAGATGAGCGAGTATGGGATCAGAAGTAGGCCTTGTCAAGAGATGGAAATATGGTGAAAAGAACTAGAAACCACCTCAAAGGGGGAATTACACTAATAGGCTGATTAAATGAAAGGACAGTTTACAATAAGCATGACCAGTCAGTTATGTGCATGACCAAGTAGAGATTGAAAAGGAGCACACCAAGGGAGAAATTACGTGTAAACTCAAGATAAGAGTGTAATGAGGAGTCCAGAAATAAAGAAGCAAAGAAGGATTGAGCGTGATGGTATTCGAAGCAGATTAGACTAAGGGGAAAGTTGGGTGAAGGAGCCACCGCGAGCTAGTTGTGTGGATACGGAGTCTCAGCATCACAAAATAATTATAAAACAACGGTACAAGGAAGCCTTAAGGGCAAAAGTATTCAATCTAGAACCTAGTAACATCTTGTCGATAGAAGGAAGTAGAGTTACCGTATGAGAGGGACTGAAATGAAAATGAAGTATTCAAAGGAACTCGATAAAGTGATGACATAAATATGTATAATGGTGATATGAAACATTTCCTAAGATGATGTATGCACAGAGGAACCTAAAGAATATAGACTACTCTAGTATTCCTTCCCGCTTTGAGGACCTTTCCGCCTTGAGATAAATGGGTGAGTAGAACACACCTTTCTGACGTTAAAGATATGTCATGAGCATGTATGTTAGAACCCTGAAGAAAATTTGGGTAACCAGTTGATATGGATTGAAATTACGTATGGTACCAGTCATCACTCCAATGTCTATATGGCTCGGATGAATGTTTTACAAGAATGGGGGATTATCAGATTGTTTAGAATTTGAAAATTCAAAGTTAACAGTTGGGTATTCTGGTAGAGTCGCCAATGGAAGGTGTGATGAGATTTGGTAAGGAAGTTAGGCTCAGTCCCCAATTCGTTAGGCCTTACCAGCTATGCGCAAAGAAGACCAAATAGTTTATGAGTTAGATCTGCCTTCAGGATTGAAGACAATTCACCCGGCGTATCATGTTTTGATGTTTCATAGACGCATTAGGGATCCTCCCGAGTATGCTTCCGTAGAGGACGTCCGTGTCACGGAGAACAACCGCCTATATATAAAAGTACCCATTGCCATTCTAGAAAGACAAGTTTGAAGAATGAGAACCAGAGGACGTAGCTTCGGTCAAAGTCCCATGGAGGAATAATAACAGAGAAAAAAATGACTTGGGAAGCTGAGGAAGGAATGAAATCTAGAGACCCACATTTATTCCCACCCCCGTAAGACGTGCGATAGGGCCGTGACCCCTCGGTATGTAATGCTTCTCTAAAGTGATTTCTTGGTCGTGTGTGGCCAGTATGGATATTGATGTTGTAGCCCAGTGAGGCGATTATATGTTTTGGGTTGTTGTGACAGGATAATAGTGGTACAATTACAGGGGAAACTCTGGCAAAATTTTCGTAGAAATCCCTAAGAACTTAACATTCGAGGATGAATGTTCCTAAGGGGGGAGGAATGTTACACCTCGAAAAAATTTCGCATCATTTGCGTTGTAAGTAAACTAAAGTAAGCTCGGAGAGGTCATGGAACCCTTATAAGTTTGATCAATACTCTTAACAAGTGTCAATCAAGTGCCCAAAGGTTCCGGGACCAAGAAAATTGAAGAAAATAAATTCGTCGAAAATTTTGGAAAAAAAAAAAAGTTGGCAGAATTTTGGGCAGATTTTTAGTCAACTTTGGAGGGGTATATCTCCTAGTATATTAGGAGTTTTTAGGTGTTTCAAAAGCCTAAAATGAAGTTCGTCGAGTCTAGTTTCCAACGCAATAAACCGCTCGTCGATGGGACATCGGAGTAGAGAATTATGAACGTACAAGTTCGGCTGATAAAGTAGAAACGCTTACTACGATGAATCGCTACGATGGCACCGAGCACTACGATCGCTAAACGGTGACCCGACCCGAATTTGAACCTTATATAAAGGGTAAAAACCCCTTTTTTCATCAGATTTTCCCAAAAAATTCTAGAAAACAGTTGAGGGGTGAGGATAGCATAAAATTGAGGGAATTTTAAGAGGCGGAGTGTAGTTTAGGTTCGGATAGCGCGCAACCGTGATTGTAGTGCCGTTTTGCGGCGGATTTTGGTTATGATTCTAGGAGAACATCGAAGATATTGCTGTTTTAGTAAGAACAAGGTATGGATCTCTTCCTATTTATGTTAATACCGGTTGATTTACGAAGATAGAGTGGTTTAATGATTGTATAGCAAGTTAATTAGTTATGGAAGTTGGAAAACAGCGTGTGGGCTGTTTTATGGAACACTTTGATATGGGAAATGATATTATTGATGTTGGTACTGTTGTTGTTGTTGCTGGTTGGTGAACTAAGAATTCGGGCTAGGCACATAAACAGGGGAGATGCTGCCCGATTTTTGGCAGAATATAGACTAGTTTAGCTTGAACACTAGGACAAGTGTATGATAATGAGTCTCATGTCAGTGTGAATCCTCTCGAATGTAGATTTACTAGCCCGGACGAATAAGCGTAGCTAATAGGAGGTTGAACAGGTCTGTTAAGGCTCGTCCCTTTCTTTCAAAGGCATGATTCCTATGTTACGATTTCATAAATGCTTCCATAACCGCTTTGTTTTCAAAAGTTAGAAGTCTATGATTCCAAGGCATGATTCCTTTCCCGATAACCCGTAAATGTTTTTCCAAAATGTCGTTATTTTTCCAAAACAGAGGTTTATGATTTTGTAAGCTCTTATGACATCAAAGATGGACATGTTTTTATCATGATGACAATGATGCCAAAGATGAGAATATTTTTCTATGGTGACTATGATGAGAACGATTTCATGTATAAATGTTCCAAGTTATGATTTCAATGACGATATAAGAATGTTGAGCTATTTCTTGATTTCTCAATTTTATTCATGGATGATGACTATTTTTTAAAGATTCCAAAGTATATGAATTGACGCGTTATGAGATTTATGATCTTATTCTATGTTTTCTCTTGATGCTATTCTTCATTGATAGTATCACCTTATAATAATTGTTCCTTCAAGGTGAGATAAAGCGATGATGATTATTCCATAATATAATCGGAGGTTACCGACCTTACGTACTCCGATAGAGACATAACTTTCCTTGGGCTCTCTCCCGCATGCGTCGCTTATATGATATATGTATATGTAAATGGGGAATATGGGAAAAAGGGCGAGGCGTTATAGGCGCATGGCCACCTGATCAGTTGGTATAATATGACTTGTTATCATCCCGGAGGCGGGATGCCCCGACGCGGGACATATGTGGTTACATAAATCGGAGCCGACGTTCCTCGGCAATACCATATGTTCTTTTTTCTGTATACATGAACAAGAAATGTTTTTCAAAGAAAGCTAAGCATGCATGACATCCGCCCTAAGAGGCACTCATATGTACAGGTTACTCTTTTATCTTACGATATGCTCTATATTTCCATTCTGTTATTATTCATACTTGTATCCCTTATTATATTATCGTTCATGCCTTACATACTCGGTACATTACTCGAACTAACGTCCCTTCTTGCTGACGCTGTGTTCATGCCCACAGGTAGACGGTGCAGATCCTTAGGAGCCTTGTCAGCAGCTTTGCAGAAGCACTCCACTACTCCGGGGTTGCCGCATATCGGTACATTCTTTTGTGTATATGTTTTGGGGCATGGGGGGTCCTGTCCCGTCCAAATGTTCAGTATTCCAGTTAGAGGCTCGTAGATACATATGTGTGGGTAATAGGTATCTCATGATCACCTTAGTGTATATTTTTGCATATCACTTTTCACACCTCGAGAGCTTATGTATATATGCATGTTTTGTGAAGATAATTAGTGACCATTTTACGCAAGTACATTGGGAACTATGATAGATAGTATGATAAGAGGTGCTCGGTAGCTAGTACCGGGTACCTGTCATGGCCCTCTTGTTGGATCGTGACAAGGGAAGCAACACAAGGACTTCTCAGGGGGTCACCCATCCTAGTACTACTCTCACCCAAGCATGCTTAACTTTAGAGTTCCGATGGGATCCAATGCGTTAGTGCTGGTATGATCTCATCCATCTGTCCTAGCTCTAAATTTTCTCTTAAACCCTTTCCTCCCCCTTCTCTAAAAATAAGGCGCGTAAGTGAAAAACTTTAAATACGCATAACTTCGCGCTCCGTTATCCGCTTTATACGATTTTTTTCATCGATCTTGAGTATTTTTTTGAGATTCAGCTTATTTTAAAAAAAATATATATTAAACAAAGAAATGATCCTAGTCTGGACAAAAGGAGGGATGCATCACGATGACTTCCCAGGGGGGCACCTATCTTATTACTACTCTCGCCCAAGCACGCTTAACTTCGGAGTTCTGATGGGATCCGGTGCGTTAGTGCTGGTATGATCGCATCCATCAATCCTAGTGCTCAAAATTCCCTTCAACCCTTTCCTCCCCCTCCCCTTCTCGAAAAATAAGGCGCGTAAGTGCAAACATTTAAATACGCGTAACTTCACGCTCTGTTATCTGTTTTATGCGATTCTTTTATTGATCTTGAGTATTTCTCCGAGATCTAGCTCATTTTTTGAAAAAAAATATAATAAACAGACAAAAATTAGCGTAGTCCGGAGAAAAGAAGGGATTCAACACGAGGACTTCCCAGAGGGTCTCCCATCCTAGTACTACTCTTGCCTAAGCGAGCTTAATTTCGGAGTTCTGAGGGGAGCTGGTGCGATAGTGCTGGTATGATAGCATCCATCCAATCTAGTGCTTAAAATTCTCTAAAACCCTTTCCTCCTCCTCCCCCTACTCTAAAAATAAGGCGCGTAAGTGCAAACCTTTAAATACACATAACTTCGCGCTCCGTTATCAGTTTTGTGCAATTCTTTTTTTCATTTTGAGTATTTGTTCAAGATCTAGCTTGTTTTCAGAAACAAATATCTTAAATAGAAGAAAATGAGCGTAGACCACACAAAGAAGCGATCTAACACGAGGACTTCCCAAGGGGTCACCCATCCCAGGACTACTCATGCTTAACTTTATTGTTCTGATGTGATCCGGTGTGTTAGTTACGTATGATCGCATCCATCCATCCTAGCGCTCAATTTTCTCTTAAACTCTTTCCTCCTCCTCCCCCTTCTCTAAAAATAAGGTGCGTAAAGGTAAACCTTTAAATACGCATAACTTCGCGCTCCGTTATATGTTTTATGCGATTCTTTTTTTGATCTTGAGTATTTCTCAGAAATCTAGCTTATTTTTCGGAAAAAATATATTAAACAGACGAAAATTAGCATAGTCCGGACAAATGGAGGGAAGCAACACGAGGACTTCTTAGAGGGTCATCCATCCTAGTACTATTCTCGCCCAAGCATACTCAACTTCAGAGTTGTGATGGGATCTAGTGCGTTAGTGTTGGTATGATCGCATCCATCTATCCTAGCGCTCAATTTTTTCTTAAACCCTTTCCTCCCCCTCCCCCTTCTCTGAAAATAAGGTGCGTAAGTGAAAACCTTTAAATACGTATAACTTCGTGCTCCGTTAGCCATTTTATACAATTCATCTTTTTGATCTAGATTATTTTTCTGAGATTTATCTTATTTTTCAAAAAAAAATATATTAAACAGATGAAATGAGCGTAGCCAATACAAAAGGAGGGATGCAACATGACGACTTCCCAGGGGGTCATCCATCCTAGTACTACTCTCACCCAAGCTCGCTTAACTTCGGAGTTCTGATGGGATCCGAAGCATTTGTGTTTGGTATGATCGCATCCATCAGTCCTAGTGCTCTAAATTCTCTTACACCCTTTCATCCACCTCCCTCATCTCTAAAAATTAGGCGCGTAAGTGAAAATCTTTGAATATGCATAACTTCGTGCTCTGTTAGCTGTTATATCCTATTCTTTTTTTGATCTTGAGTATTTTTCTGACATCTAGCTTATTTTTTGAAAAATTATATATTAAACAGACTAAAATAAGCATAGTCCGAACAAAAGGAGGGATTCAACACGATGACTTCGTGGGGGGTCACCCATGCTAGTACTACTTTCGCCTAAGCGTGCTTAACTTCAGAGTTCTGATGGGATGCGTGCGTTAGTGCTGGTATGATCGTATCCATCCGTCCCTGCACTCCATTTTCTCTTAAACCCTTTCCTCCCCCTCCCCCTTCTTGAAAAATAAGGCGCGTAACTTCACGCTCCGTTATCTGTTTTATGTGATTCTTTTATTGGTCTTGAATATTTCCCCGAGACCTAGCTCATTTTTTGACAAAAAATATATTAAACAGATGAAAATGAGCGTAGTCGGACAAAAGGATGGATGCAACACGAGGACTTCTTAGAGGGTCATCCATCCTAGTACTATTCTCGCCCAAGCATACTCAACTTCAGAGTTGTGATGGGATCTAGTGCGTTAGTGTTGGTATGATCGCATCCATCTATCCTAGCGCTCAATTTTTTCTTAAACCCTTTCCTCCCCCTCCCCCTTCTCTGAAAATAAGGTGCGTAAGTGAAAACCTTTAAATACGTATAACTTCGTGCTCCGTTAGCCATTTTATACAATTCATCTTTTTGATCTAGATTATTTTTCTGAGATTTATCTTATTTTTCAAAAAAAAATATATTAAACAGATGAAATGAGCGTAGCCAATACAAAAGGAGGGATGCAACATGACGACTTCCCAGGGGGTCATCCATCCTAGTACTACTCTCACCCAAGCTCGCTTAACTTCGGAGTTCTGATGGGATCCGAAGCATTTGTGCTGGTATGATCGCATCCATCTGTCCTAGTGCTCTAAATTCTCTTAAACCCTTTCCTCCCTGTCCCCCTTCTGAAAAAATTAGGCGCGTAAGTGAAAATCTTTGAATATGCATAACTTCGTGCTCTGTTAGCTGTTATATCCGATTCTTTTTTTGATCTTGAGTATTTTTCTGACATCTAGCTTATTTTTTTGAAAAATTATATATTAAACAGACTAAAATAAGCATAGTCCGAACAAAAGGAGGATTCAACATGATGACTTCGTGGGGGTCACCCATGCTAGTACTACTTTCGCCTAAGCGTGCTTAACTTCGAGTTACGATGGGATGCAGTGCGTTAGTGCTGGTATGATCGTATCCATCCGTCCCTGCACTCCATTTTCTCTTAAACCCTTTCCTCCCCCTCCCTCTTCTTGAAAAATAAGGCGCGTAACTTCACGCTCCGATATCTGTTTTATGTGATTCTTTTATTGGTCTTGAATATTTCCCCGAGACCTAGCTCATTTTTTGACAAAAAATATATTAAACAGATGAAAATGAGCGTAGTCGGACAAAAGGATGGATGCAACACGAGGACTTCTTAGAGGGTCATCCATCCTAGTACTATTCTCGCCCAAGCATACTCAACTTCAGAGTTGTGATGGGATCTAGTGCGTTAGTGTTGGTATGATCGCATCCATCTATCCTAGCGCTCAATTTTTTCTTAAGCCCTTTCCTCCCCCTCCCCCTTCTCTGAAAATAAGGTGCGTAAGTGAAAACCTTTAAATACGTATAACTTCGTGCTCCGTTAGCCATTTTATACAATTCATCTTTTTGATCTAGATTATTTTTCTGAGATTTATCTTATTTTTCAAAAAAAAAAAAATATTAAACAGATGAAATGAGTGTAGCCAATAGAAAAGGAGGGATGCAACATGACGACTTCCCAGGGGGTCATCCATCCTAGTACTACTCTCACCCAAGCTCGCTTAACTTCGGAGTTCTGATGGGATCCGAAGCATTTGTGCTGGTATGATCGCATCCATCAGTCCTAGTGCTCTAAATTCTCTTAAACCCTTTCCTCCCCGTCCCCCTTCTCAAAAAATAAGGCGCGTAAGTGAAAATCTTTGAATATGCATAACTTCGTGCTCTGTTAGCTGTTATATCCTATTCTTTTTTTGATATTGAGTATTTTTCTGACATCTAGCTTATTTTTTTGAAAAATTATATATTAAACAGACTAAAATAAGCATAGTCCGAACAAAAGGAGGGATTCAACACGATGACTTCGTGGGGGGTCACCCATGCTAGTACTACTTTCGCCTAAGCGTGCTTAACTTCAGAGTTCTGATGGGATCTGGTGCGTTAGTGCTGGTATGATCGTATCCATCCGTCCCTGCACTCCATTTTCTCTTAAACCCTTTCCTCCCCCTCCCCCTTCTTGAAAAATAAGGCGCGTAACTTCACGCTCCGTTATCTGTTTTATGTGATTCTTTTGTTGGTCTTGAATATTTCCCCGAGACCTAGCTCATTTTTTGACAAAAAATATATTAAACAGATTAAAATGAGCGTAGTCGGACAAAAGGATGGATGCAACACAAGGACTTCTTAGAGGGTCATCCATCCTAGTACTATTCTCGCCCAAGCATACTCAACTTCGGAGTTGTGATGGGATCTAGTGCGTTAGTGTTGGTATGATCGCATCCATCTATCCTAGCGCTCAATTTTTTCTTAAGCCCTTTCCTCCCCTCCCCCTTCTCTGAAAATAAGGTGCGTAAGTGAAAACCTTTAAATACGTATAACTTCGTTCTCCGTTAGCCATTTTATACAATTCATCTTTTTGATCTAGATTATTTTTCTGAGATTTATCTTATTTTTCAAAAAAAAAAAAATATTAAACAGATGAAATGAGCGTAGCCAATACAAAAGGAGGGATGCAACATGACGACTTCCCCGGGTCATCCATCCTAGTACTACTCTCACCCAAGCTCGCTTAACTTCCGGTAGTTCCGATGGGATCCGAAGCATTTGTGCTGGTATGATCGCATCCATCAGTCCTAGTGCTCTAAATTCTCTTAAACCCTTTCCTCCCCGTCCCCCTTCTCAAAAAATAAGGCGCGTAAGTGAAAATCTTTGAATATGCATAACTTCGTGCTCTGTTAGCTGTTATATCCTATTCTTTTTTTGATCTTGAGTATTTTTCTGACATCTAGCTTATTTTTTGAAAAATTATATAGAGAAAAGACATGTTTTGGCCCCTGAACTTGGCTAAAAACTCACTTTAGCAACTAAACTTAAGTTGTATTTATTTACCCCCCTTAACAACTTTCAAGTTAATTAAATACCCCCTTTAACGGTGACGGGCAAAAAAGTGTACTCAATTTCTTAAAAGCGCGTGGGATGAAGAAAAAAAAATACTAAAAACGATCCCAAGTCGTACGTATGTCATCTTCTAATTGGATGATATATTAAGATTTTCTTTATATTTTATTTTCCATTTTAAATTAACTTTTTCTTTTCTTTCTTATTCTTTTCCTTTTTCTTTTCTTTCTTATTCTTTTCCCTTTCTTTTCTATCCTCTCGCTTCTGCTCTCAATCCGCATCTTCTTTCTTCTTCTTTTTATTTTTTTTCCTTTCTTTTTCTAGATAAATTGAAGAGAGTAGATATTCTTTTTCTAGATATGCTTGTTGTTCAAACCCAATTTAAACAATACCCACTTATCTAAATCACTTATTTCTCCACTTTTTGTTACAATTTCATCCTTTGAAGCTTCATATCTTCGGTAAAAAAGCACACAAAGCAAAAAACTCACTTGAATTGTTGTGGGGAATAAGGAGATGGGGCAGCACGACAATGCCTGGAAACGATGGGGAATAAGGAGAAGGAGAGGAGGGGTGAGTGGGGGCGGAGGGATGGGGGCGGCTAGTCAAAGACAAAAAATGAAGAATTCTTGGTATACTTTATTTCGTGGTATTCTTTGATAGTGCCAATTTATTTTATACAAAATTATAATATTTATAGTCGTTAATTTATTAATTTATTTCTCTCCAACATTTAATCCATGGAAGAAAAATAGGGTGGGTTAGTGATGAATTGTGCTATGAATTAGGGAATGGGTGGAGTTTTGTTAATTTTATACAATTAGTTTTTCCTTTTTTTTTTTTGGTTTGGAATTGTGTTGAAGAAATGAATGTATTTCAATTTGGTGTTGATTAAGGTGTTGGGTGTTGCTCATACGTGAATGTTGTTGAAGAAAGAAAAGATAGCGGCGAGTTGGGGAAGAAGGAGAGGAGCGGGGTTGGGGTTAGAAGGAGAAGGGATGAAGAAGAAAGAGAAACATTAAATAAATAAAAATAATTAAAAAAATATTTAATGACGTGGACCAATCACCAAAGTAGTGGTGAACAACACCAAGATCTCATCTGTCCCGAATGTTTAAGGGGGTATTTAATTAACTTGAAAGTTGTTAAGGGGGTAAATAAATACAATTAAGTTTAGTTGCTAAAGTGAGTTTTGTCACAAGTTCGGGGGCCAAAACATGTCTTTTCCCAATTATATATTAAACCGTACTAAAATAAGCATAGTCCGAACAAAGGAGGGATTCAACACGATGACTTCGTGGGGTCACCCATGCTAGTACTACTTTCTCCCCA
>NW_026715575.1:0-19938 GCF_029784015.1 Lycium ferocissimum | reverse complement strand
CCTCTTTAACCTTTTTCAACTCAAATCATTAACGTCTAAGATTATGCACCAACAAACCAACATACACTTCGTATACGATACCTTATACACTTCTTTCTTCCAAATTTATGAGCCATATCAACAACAACACAACCACAACATCAACTACCATCCATGTACAAGAAAACTACTTCAATATCATTTTAGTAACAAGCTCAAAAGAGTCCTCTGAACTACAACATCGAAATACAATTTTCGACCTTTACTTCGCAAGATCACAAATACATGGAAAAGAGTATGATATCACCATGAACAACAACACATACACATACTTATAACTATATTTCCATCCCTTCAACACAACAGAAAGAACGGCCATACATGACCTCATGAACATCCTAATCGATTCATATCCCAACAATTCCATATAAACAACTACAGCTTTCAATATCAAGATTCCTTCACTTTTAACACATAATCCATAACAATAACAACAATCGAACCTAATCCACCATTATTAAATTAAGACAGCTCCAATTCAGCCCAATTTACAATACCAACGAAATCATTCAATTTTCTTACTTCCAAATTCGCCTAATACAAATTAATCTCTCCATTACCACATCATTAACTCCAATTATATTACAAGGAGAAGAAATCTTACCTCAAATTAGTTAGGACAGATTCTACAATTACTTGCACCAATTGCACCACTTCTTCTTTCTCAATTTAAACTCTAATGTTGCTGCTCCTTTAAATGCTTAGAACACCTCTAGGGAATTTAATTTTTCTTCCTTCAAAACCTTGAGCTTAGCCGTGAGCTGCCATGGCCATGAGCTGCCATGGCTGTGTGCTTCTTTCTTTCAATTTGGATTTGTGAAGATGATTATGTGTTATGCTTTGTCATCAACTAAATTATATATGCTACCAGCCCTTAAGACACGTGCCCCACTATGGCATGCACCAATCAAATTCTGCCATGTAGTAGTGGGGCCCACTTAGTGGTCTAATTAAGTTAATTAATCCTTAATCCCCACTTAATAATCTGATCATGGCTATTAATTAATCCCTAATCTTCACTAATATCTCCACTAATTGTAATTAATAAGCAAACCGTGCATTATTAAAATCGGGATTTAAAAGTCCTTGTCTCACATCTAAAAAAAAAAAATCTTGTCCTTGAACTTATGTCGATTAAATTACGAATAATCCGATGTACAATAATACGGGGTATAACATACTCGGTACATTACTCGTACTGACTCCCCTATTCCTTGAGGGGGCTGCATTTTATACCCGCAGGTCCTGAGATACAGGTTGGTGATCCATCTATTAGGATGTCAGCTCAGCAGATGAGATTAATGCACTCCATTTGTTCCAGAGATTCCAGGAGTCAGCATGGTCCTATGTATATATGTAGATATGTATGCACATATGTATGGGCGCGGCGAGGCCCTGTCCCGGCCACATTATGTTATGTTTTTCAGTAGAGGCTTGTAGACAGTTGTGTACAGTCAGATGAGTCTTTCATATTAGTTGACATATGCATGTTCCTTATGAGTTTATCGACAATCATATAATGGCCCTATTAGCCCACCTATGCTTATGTTGATGTCATAGATGTATGTCAGGCGGTACTTGACTAGTACGGTCAGGTGCCCGTCATGGCCCTCCAGTTTGGGTCGTGACAAAAGTGGTATCAGAGCAGTTCTGTCCTAGAGTTATCTACAAGCCGTGTCTAGTAAAGTCTTATTTATGGGTTTGTTGTGCGCCGCACTTATAAACAGAAAGCTGCAGGGCATTTAGGATGGTTGCCTTCCTTTCTATCCTAGATCGTGCGATAGAGCTAAGTCACCGGATATAATATTTCCAACCCTAACCTTGATTGTTTTTGTAGTTGTAAGATGGCTTCTATGGGAAAGAAGGTTGATTGTCCAGGGGCTTTCGAGATTGACCACTCTTATGACGATGCAGACCCATCGGAGAATGTACCCTTGATCGGCATGCATCCATTGGAAGTCATGTCCTCCATAGAGACATATTCGTCTGAGATCCAGGAGGAAACCACTGAGTTGGTAAGGGATAGACATGTATTGGGGGATGACCATTTGTGTAATACCATATTGACGGTATCTGTAGAACGAGGGTCAAATGAGAGGTAAGTCTAGAAGGGTCAGTATAATTGGTACATTTGTAGAAGGTGTGGGTGCCACAGAACAACCTGTGGAAAAGCGACCAGAAGAAGAACTTCCCCAGCTACTATTGGACCGATTTGTACCGGATTAGAGTTCTCGAGTAGGGCCATGGTAAGGGTTTTCGTTGTTAGAACTTTAGGATACGAGTGATTATATAAGAAGGTAAAAATTCATTATTGAATTATGTAATATGAGCATTAATTATAGTTGTAAATACAGATTTATTTATAAGGTGACAGAGAAAAGGAAGATGAGGAGATTATATGGTTTACAAGTACATAAACCTCCGTGAAGGGAGTTGATTGATGAAATGTTTAGAAGGGACAGATGGAATTCTAGAAAAGGGTGTTCAGATACGATTTACGAGACGAGCCTCAGTCTATTACATTCTTTATTAGTAATCAGCCCTGTGTGGTTGGGTTGTATATCATATGTGTTTTTATATGTGGCCTTATAAGGCATGAGATGTATTTTCTGGGCTATGTGCAGGTTTGGGATTGTTACAATTATAGAGGAAACTCTGTCAAAATTTCTCGAGAATTTAAGGGAGATTGTGGAAACCTTTAAGTGAGATTATTATGAGAAGAAAGAAAGGGTACAGTAGTGAAGTAATTAGAGGTGGAATTTACAGTCAATTATGGAACAGGTTTAATAGGTAAGCGAAGAGATCGAAAAATAGAATAATGAGATACTATGGTAGTTAGAGAGGATAGGATATGAGAATGTGAAGTTTTAAATGATATTGCTTGGAGTTGAAAGAAATTTTGTGTATTGAAGAATTAAAGAGATAAGTACCCTAGAAAAAGTTTACAAATCGAAAAAAGTTGACCAACCCTTTTATGTCTCCGAAAGACGGAGTTATGGGATGAATTTGATATGTATACGTATATGCATGTGTATGTAGTACCGATATAGATTGGCAAGTTAGATTTCACCCGATGAGGGGAAGTTTTTAAGTTATTATGGGCCATCCCTACAGACCTTAGCGATGCCTCGAAACAATAGACGGAAAGTAATATGTATACTAAAACCCCTTGCTTGGTAGTTGTTGAACTTATGACTACAGCTACGTTTTGCATTATAGCTCAGGTTAATTACCAAGAATGGTTACATGATAAGAGTTTGTTGTTATTGATATGAAGGAAAGCGAGACATATGGAAAAGAGGAGAACAAGGTTATGATAATGGAAATGAGATAAGGTTGATCAACAAAACAAAAGAATGATAAGTGACGAATGTTAAATATATGTGACGTGTATGGTCAAAATAAGAGGAATATGTTAAAGACATAGGAGGAAAGGTAGAAGTGAAGCAAATAAAAAGGACGTCCACTAGTAATAGTAACCCGACGGGCAGAGTACGAGAGAGAATCACACTTTGTCGATATCCCGGTACTAAGTAAGAATGTTATTGGATATTGTAGGATGATTGAGGTTTTAGAGTGTACTATAAGTACCGTGTGACCAATTCGATTATGAAGCGAGATAATGAGATTATTTGATGAGTGAGATACCTTATGCATAAGGAGGGAAGTAACTCTATGTCTATACAACATTTCCCTGAGAGATTCCAAACGGGCCACATAATACCCCGTTACTAATACATCGGGTAGCAGACACGAATGTGCCTATTATGGTGTGAGCTGATCGGAGAAGATTATGGAATGATTAATGCTGGGTTATAGGTCACAATTTTATCAAAGGATAGGCAAAGTCATTTTGATTGTACCTATGGTTATTATACTACTAACGAAATCACTTGAGTAAAAGAATGAGAAGCGAGACAAAGAAAGAAATAAGGTATGATCTTGAATGACTAGTGGACTGATCTTATGTCCGTACAAAGACAGTAACAAAGGGAATCACATCCCAGGTAAGCTATGGGGCAATGTCCGAAGAAAGGATCATTAAGGAACAGCATATAAAAGATGGTAAGTTTGTGGACAATATGCAAAGGAAGCATGGATTAGTTATGAGCTGAGTCGATGAAAATGACTAACACATAAGACGATCTATGTGTTTTAATGGAATCATGGAAAGAAACATTAGGACCTAGACATTTACCGTATGTTTTAATGGTTGTAGAAATCAGGTAACACTAAAGGAATTGACCTTCAACATTATGAGGCAATGTGATGATTAGGGACGTGAGAACAAAATAATAAAGGTATGGGTCGTAGGATGAAAGAGAAGCGGAAAGCCCAAGATAGTAATTCATAAACTAATGTAGATTATGAAACAGAGTTGAAAAATAGGCATATGATATAAGAGAGGTATTAACCTCAATATGATGATAGATGTGGTATAGGGAAAATTACCTATATGAGTGTCCACTCGAGATGTGATACAAGTATTTACCTCAAAGGAGTGCTCTCGAGGGATTCATTACGGGACATGATTAACATAGGATTTAAACATTCACGGAAGACCCAATCCCTTAAGGTGATACGTCATGTATTATGACTTTTGTTCAGGCATAATTTAAGTGAAAAGAGGCACCCGAAGAGGATTCTAAGAATAAGAAGAAATTTCCTGACTATTACGTGCCCTCGAGAGGTTAAAAGATAAGACGATATGAGAGGTTAAAAGATAAGACGATATCAATATACAACAAAGGATTCACATGGTTAATCTAGTGATAGGAATATAGAGGCAATGACTATAAGATTAAGATTATAGGAAGAAGTAAACGATAAGAACGAAAGGTGTCGAGAATAATTAAGCATGAAAAAGGGATCGACGAGTTCATTATCACGACCCAACCCCGTAGGCCGTGACTAGTGCCCGAGCTGGACACTCATATACATATCTATTAGACATAATCAAGCCGAAGCTGAACATCATATAGAAACTTTGTGAAATCATACGACATCTCAAGACATCACATACATATATCATGGTAACCTCTCTCCTGAGGAGTCACAACTAATCAAAAGATATCATAGTACACAAGCCGACAAGGCTGTCATAACGTATGGGAACGACCCAATTATATATACGCAAGCCGACAAGGCTGCCACTACATACAACATCCTAACATATATACATACGCAAGCCGACTAGGCTGCCACTACGTAGGGGAATATCCCAAAATATAAGTCATGCTAACACAGCTGAACAACATCTATATACAACCCATACATATGTCTACAGACCTCTAAGAGTATCAACAATGACATATGACGGGACAGGGCCCCGCCGTACCCCTAGATAAATATATACATATATCAAAAGATCTGTGCCAAAGTCTAGCCTCCGGAACAACGGAGCACTCCAAGAGCAATCGAGTAGAAGTCCTAAGTGGAGGATCACCAAATCGAGTATACGTACCGCGGCATGAAACGCAAACCCTTTAGAAAGAAAAGGGGGTCGGTTTAAAATATGTCACCGAGTATATAAAGCATGAAATACATTAAGGAAAATCATATCTGAAGTAGAGATTCCAGGAGACAAGTATGATAATCAAGAAATCACTGTACCTGTGTCTTATGAAATGAAATCATGCATATCATTATCATATACCATACCCGGCCCATTATGGGACTCGGTGAATAAAGTCGTGTACACGTATACCATACTCGGCCCATCATGGGACTCGGTGCCATAATCATATCATCGTATCATCACATCATCATATCATCATATCATCATATACCGTACCCGGCCCTCTAGTGAGGGACTCGGTGAACAATGCAGTGAAACTGTGCACGATAACATACCCGGCCCGGGACTCGGTGAAAGATACAATAACCGTATGCACAAGTAGAATATCATGAGCAACCATATGCAACTATCATCTGAGACTCAACAGAGTAAGTAGAATAAGCTGACACTCGATGTTATATCCCGCATTTCGTACGTTGGGACAATTCGGATTAACTGTGATAAGTTAGAGACAAGACCATTCCGGGATATGAAGTTGGGACTTTTAACCTTTGATTTCGTTTTAAAACCTAATGTGTTCATGAACTTGTTGGCATGGAAAAATTTGAAAAATTTGGGACCAAAAGTGATATAATTGGAACTTGCAAATCATGCAAAATTTGGCCCTTGGCCGTGTGGTATTTGGAAATGGCCCACACAAATTGTGTTCAATTTTTATTGCTCCAACACATGGTGTGGGCCAAGGACACTTGGGCACTTCATATAATAGCACAAAGATGACTTCTAAGTCATTCATTTCATTCCCAACACTTAGAAAAAAAAATAGAAGTTGAAGAACCAAGAGTGAGGCTCTCGGCCAAAGAGGAGAAAATTGAGGTCCCTAAGTAGCGTGGAAGCGTTGTTCGGGTCATCCAATCACCCGTTGTGTAGATCGCAAACCCTAGCTTAGTGTGGAGTTAAAAGAAGAAAGGTAAGATTTGATCATGTTTTATGTGTTATAAAGGTTGTATGTATGTTGTAGTATGTTAAAATGGATGAAAATCATGAAATATGGCATGTTGGAGTGAAGGTGGTGTGTGTGGCATATAGCCGTGTGAGGTGTGTGTGTGTTGTGTTGTGTTTAGGTGATGAATTAAGTTCTATGTAGTATGTTAATTGTTGTAGTGTGAAGAAATGAGTGAGAATTATCAATATGTGCATGTTGGTGTGTTGGCCGAAGATGGGTCATGTTATATGACAAAGAACGCATTAATGTCGCTTAGTGTTTTAGTGGTTGTCGTAATGAATTCTATGTTGGAAATGAGCTTTTAATGATTCAAGATTGATGTTGTAAATGTATGGGCTGAATTGAGGGTTATTATGCGTTTGATGTAATTTGTGTATTTATGATAATGGTATCGTTATGGTATGGATTATTGATGCAAATCATGATTCGGAAGTTAGAAATGGATTATAGTTGTGTTCTCGGTTTGGAGACAGTTTTCGGGTAAATTGGAGCCATGGTTGGATTGTTGGAAATATTGTATAAATTGTTTAAGATGTCCTTGAATATTGTTGATATGGATTCGGATGAGTATTTGAATGTATAAGCGTTAATGTTGGCTTGAACGTAAGCCGTTGAATTATATATATTGAAAGTTGTTGAATGATGAAAAAGGGGCTTATTAATGTTATATTACCTTTCGGATTGATTATTGATGTTGCTAGGTTGGTTGTTGTTGTTTTTGATTGTTGATTTGGCCGAGTTAAATTCTCTGGTGGCCTATTTACAGGGGAAATGTCACCAAATTTGAGAGAAGTTAGTTTGGAAATGACCTCTTAAATACTTATAGTTGACATTGGCATTTTATTGATGTTATGTAGACCTCGAGGAGTCCGAGACATAGGTTGGAGTTTGGATTAGCTTGGAAAGCGTACGAGGTATGTAAAGCTCCATTCTTCTTCTTTAGCATGCCTTAGTTACAAATGGGCTATGACACGAGCTTCCGAGGAAATTCTATTCTCGCAATCCGATACGTTTTTATGACTCCTATTCGTTTCTTGAAATTCGTATGTTGGTATGATGAAATATTGGCCTTTATGCCTTTGAAATATTTGATTTTCAACTTTTGTACAAAAAGTTTGGATTTTAAAAGTTCCGTAACTACGAACGCTCGTATCTTTCACAGAAAGGCTCGGATTGCCTCGATATGCTCGTAGGTGGTATAATGTATGATAAGTATGTTTTTCATAGGCGGGCCCGACTCGGTCGACACCCGTCCGTGGGCCCCGCGACTCTTCTTTTTGGTAATTCTGAAGACTTTTAACAAAATATGATATGACTATTATTCCGATTTCAAATACGATCAAGTTACTTATCTTTCGAGTTTGCACAATGATTCGATAACGTATGATGACTATGATTTTCGTAGACGGTCCGGATTGAGTGGACGCCCGTCCGTGGGTCCCGCGATCTCCTTCTGTAAAATTCTGACGGCTTTTGAAAGAATTCGATATGACCATCTTTCCGACCCCCAAGTATGATTACTTATTTGTCTGTTGAGTCTGAAATAAGGATTTTACGTATGTGATTTTGATATGTTCCCGAGTGACGTTCGGGCGAAAATCTGATTTGACTACTGTTTTGGCCTATAAACGATGGTTCGTTTCGATTAACCTACTAAGTCTTTGTAAATGTTTTAAACTGTATTTGGTTACTTGTGATTCTACTCGTGCATTCTGTTGTTACATTCTTTGCCGAGTCCCGGGCCGGTATGTGTGATATTGTCCGCTGGATACTTGATCGCGGGCTGTGATATTGCCGCTGGATTCTTGGCCGCGGTATGCCGGTATGTGATATTGACCGCTGGATTCTTGGCCGCGGTATATGTATATGTGATATTGCCGCTGGATTCTTGGCCGCGGTATGTGTGTATGTGTGATATTGACCGCTGGGTACTTGACCGCGGTATGTGTATATGTGATTTTGACAGCCTGGATTATGATCAGTCGGTTAATGTCAGCTCATATGATAAGATATGATGTTATGATGTTCTTCGGTATGTATATGTATGATCTGTATTTCAGGAGTAAGCGTGTTGGCATTCTGATTATTATATTTGTCTTCTGTACCTCTGTTGCATGACTTGCGTGTCAGATGACAGCATTTTGGTATTCTGGTTATTATGTTCACTTTCTGTACCTCTGTTTCGATTATGACTCGGATTTGTTACTATGTCTTCTGCTTTATACTCAGTACATATTCCGTACGACTCCTTTCTTCGGGGTCGTTTCTTCAGGCAGATACGCGTTTTGGTGATCCACCGGCGTAGGATTTCCGTTCTGCTGTTCAGAGTGCTCCCTTTGTTCTGGAGCCAATATTTTGGGTATATACTCTTCCGATGTATATGATTATGTTATTCAGGGTACGGCGGGGCCCTGTCCCGTCATCTGATTCTGTTGTTCTGTATTAGAGGTCTGTAGACATAGATGTGGGTTATGTACAGTTTTGTTCGGATGCGACGTGTGAGTTGTGTTTGGGCGGCCCATCCGCCGTGGCAGCCTTGTCGGCTGCGTGTATGTATACTTTGCTATGTTATGTACATTATGATAGCCTTGCCGGCTTCTGTGCAGTATATATATTTGTATGCGTCAGTTTGGAGACACGTCTGATACTGATTTATGTACGAGTCGTTGTATGCCGAATCTGGTTAGTGAGTGCGTATGGGTGCCCAGCTCGGGCACTAGTCATGGCCTACGGGGTTGGATCGTGACACTCGAGTATCAAAGGCGATAGTCATGTTAAGTACTCTTTAAATGTCATCATGAACTATATCAAATAGAGCCTCAGGAATCATAGACTGTATCAAAATAATGCGAAACAGCTTATGAAATCAAAGACATTAGTCATCGTAGGGTCTTTAGGAATAGGAGCTTATACATCCGACTACTATCCAACATATAGAAGGCTCGAGGGCAGTAGCTCAACTACTTTAAGAGTTTTAACATCAAGAAGTGAATAAGAATCATGAATCACACTCGGAACTTATGAATGGAATTACCCCAAAGCTCATATCGTACATCACTTACGTCTAAGACATGCCAAAAGAAAGAAGGGATAGCTTTACATACCTTTAACGCTTATCCGTGACATAACACGTATACGCTGCCCGAAGCGTCTCAACCTATATTAAGACGTTAAGAACTATAGTTAAGCTACGGAAAGGTTTAAAACGTATTCCAATGTTAGCAGCGCGTTTCTAGAAAGTTAGACGACATTTTCTTTATATTCAACCAACTACACAATAGCCAAGTCAACATCAACAACCACACGTACAAGTACTATGTTGGGACTATTTAAGACAAGATTCGAGAGCACCCCGAACAGCCCGCGTGACATTGCAATCAACCCACATATTCAACATTCAATAACAATCCACATACGACTACGACATATTCAAGCTATTCTTAATGATCCATAGTCGTAACATTTTCATCGAAACGACCTTATAACAGCCCAACCAACATAACGACGCAACGTATAATCTTAACTATAATTAACTTTCCAATTCAACAAGAACAACAACACATCCAAGACAGCCCCTAACCAACAACATAAAGATGCCCGAAAATCTTACGAACGCCTACGAACACCCCAAGCAAACCACATACGCTTCTTATACGTTATTTCATACAATCTTTTCATCTAATTTAGTGACATATAACAGCAACCACACGAAATTACATTACTTATTCTTAGGCATGAAAACTACATTAATATCATAACAATCCTTACAACAGCCCCCAAAACCAATTCAACTTCAACTTTAATCACTTAGTTCCTTCATTCTCATCACATAATCCATAACAACAACAACCAAAATGTTACTTAAAATCAATTCACCAATTTCCACTAAAACAGCCCCTACACGGTTTCAACATCAACATACACAATTCCTTCATTTTTAACATATAATCCATAACAATAATAACAACAACAACAATCAAACCCAACCTAATTTGAACAACTCCAATTCTGTCCAATTTACAACTCCAACGAAATCATGCAATTTTCTTAATTCCAATTCTACTCAATACAATTTAATCTTTCCATTACAACATCATTAACTTCAATTTCACAACAAAAAGAAGAAATCTTACCTCACTTTAATTTGGACAGATTGTATAATAGCTTGCACAATTCACACCACTTCTTCTTCTTCAATTTAAATCCCTATGTGGCTGCCTCCTTTGAATGATTAGAACACCTTAGAAATTAATTCTTTTGCTATCAAAACTTGAGTTGATCAAAAGGTCGCCATAGCCAGCTGAACATGTACCCATGGTTGTTCATGCTTCCTTCTTCAATTCAAGGTGAGATTTTGCATTTTAATGGTGAAGGATGAAGCTAGCCGTGAGCTACATGGAGCTTCCATGACTGTGGTGCTCTCTCTCTCTCTCTAACTCAATTTGTGAAGATGAGAGCTTCTCTCTCTATTCTTCAACTTTGTGGCTGAATTGTGAATAAGCTTGGTCATCATTTTAATATATATATGCTGCCCATAATGGTGACACATGTCCAGCCACATGACATGTGTCCCATTAACATCCATGAGCCAATCATAATTGTCCATGTATTTTAGCCCACTTAATAGTCCGATTAGGCTAAGTTAATCCTAAATCCCCACTTAATAATCTAATCATGGTAAATTAATCCCAAATTCCACTAATATTTCCACTAATTGTAATTAATAAGAAATTCATGCATTAATAAAAATCGGGGATTAAAAGTCCTTGTCTCATATCCAAAAATAATCTTGTCCTTGGATTTATGTTAATTAACTTACGAATAATCCGTCGTATAAAAATACGGGATATAACATTCATGTACCAAGGAGAATCACTTGGAAGGATATTTACGAGGTGCCAAGGGAGTGGTTAACAAAGATATTTGACATATTATAGACCTCAACAAATTCAAAACGATGATGGATTTCAATAACGACTCACAAGAGATGTATATTACTAAAAAACACTTTATGAAAAGTATAAAGGGATATAACTGCGCAGGTAGTAAGAAGGAAAGGACCAACTCAGCAGAATATAGGAAATACTCAAGAAACATAAAGAAGAGAACAAGGGCAGAGAGTCATCAGTACGAAAAGAACTCGCCTTCGTTTATTCAAAGGAAGTGTTATAGGTAATGCATGCCAGAAGACAAGAATAGCGACTCCAAGTAGAATGTACACCACAGACTATACGATCTAAATAAATAATGGAAGTAGATCTATAAGGATTAGAAAAGGTAATATGTTATAACCCGTAATTTTACACAATTGGAAAATTCGAAATAGTTGTGACTTGTAAGAAATAAGGCCACATGTTGATTTGATTTAATATATGTCGTTCATGAAAAAAATATTGCCGCGGAAATATGGAGGAAGGTCAAGGGCAAAAATGGGGAATTTTGAAAATTTGTTTCAGGAATTTAAAATAAGACCCGCAACAATTTGGGCCTAAATGAAATGAAATGAAAAAAAAAAAAAAAAAAAGAAGGGGCCCAATTCAGGTGGTGGACGGCCAACTACATGGCCCAAGTCCACAATTAAATGAAACCCATATATTATAAAGCAAAGAAGGGCCATGAACCTTCTACACATTTGACCATTCAAGAAAACAATTGAGAGCAAAAAAAAAAAAAAGGGTCATTCGGCCATTGAAGGAAGAAAAAAAAAATTTTGCCCATCAATCTGATCCAAAATCTTAACTTTCTAGAATTCCTCTAAGTTGGAAACCCTCTCTTCAATGTGATACAAATTTGGAGGCAAGAAAGTACTTTTTTTTTTTACAAAGTGGAGAATTTGGAAAAGGTAAGGATTCTACTCTTTTTTTAGCTTGGAAGAATTTTATATATATGTTGTAGTATGTGGGAATGAATGTAGAGTATGAAAATTTTGTGTCATGGGTATGTGTGTGTGTGTGGCCGAAAATGGGTGTTGATGGAGAGGATGATCAAATTTTATTTATTATGAAATTGTGTTGTAATGGCCTTTTTATGTAAATGGAAGAATAATGGTTCAAGTTGGCATGAGAATTTATTGCCAGTTGTTATAGGAAATTATGTGATTTTTTACATAGTTTTTATGTAATTATGGAAGTGGAGTTCTAAACGTGAATTGTTGTGTTGTTGGTGAATTTGGAAGGATGCTAGTCCAAATTAGCATGAAAAATTGGTTGTTAAGTTGTTGTAGAAGTTTTGGTAATTTTATTGTAGATTTATGTAATTATGGAAATGAAATTGTTAGGGTGCAAATTGTGATTGTTGTTAATGAAATTGGAAGATAAAAAGGTGTTGTGAGTATTTATGCTCGAAAATTAGAGGTTTCGGATGAATTATGGTTTGGGTGGGAATTTTGTATATTTTGTAAATATTTTGTAGAATGATAGGAAATGCTCCCGAATTGAATTGGAATGATCTAGATTAGTAATGAATATGAAAATATTGATATTGGTTGAAAATGCGAAGTTAGATTGGAAGTTGTCGCATTATGTAGGAAAGAAGACTATTTATGTTAATATGCGTTTTACTTTGATTGTTGGTGTGGTTGGTGTTGTTGTTGGTATGGTTGTTGACATTTGGGCCGAGTTAAATTCTCGGGTTGCCGTATGTATGTGGGAGATGCTGCCCAAATTTCTGTGGACAAGTATGAGTTAAGATTGAATTCCTAAAGGCTTGTAATTGACATTTGGTACTTATGACCAATCGTAGATTTTGGAGAAAACGGGATTTGAGTTTGGACAAGCGTAAAGAGACGAATAAGGTATGCGAAGCCTTACCTTTCCTTCCTCTGGCATGATCTTTATGAAATAAGCAAATAACGTGCGTGTATGATTCTAAAGAAATTCCTGCTCTTAGAACCACTAGGATGGCTAACGTTATTGATTTCCATAAGCCACTTCAGATGATTATGATGCGTATCCATGATGTCCGACGATGTGTATCTATGATGTCCGAAGTTTGGCCAATATGTTTCCGACCGATTTGAGAAACAAATGATCCGACTATAGTTTTGACTTTCCGAAAAAAATATATGTTCGGTTGTTCCATCGAGCCTTTGATATGTTTTGATACGTACGTAAGATTCCAAAGGTCTATTTGATTTGGTCCATAACGATATCCAAAAGATTCTTGATACGGTTACGGCTTTGATTCCCCAAAAATAGCTCCTGAAATGCTCGTAGAAGGTTCTGTACTTCAAACGATCCTTATTTGTTTCCTGATATGTGTATTCTTAACGTCATCAAATTATGATCCTTATGTCTTTCGTACGACTAAATTTCAAAAGTTGGTTTCAAAAGTGGTTTTGTTCTTAAACGATTTTGAAACTACGAACGTCCGTAACTTTCGCAGAAGGTTCTGGATCGCTTTGATATCTTCGCAAATGATTTCATGACGTATAATGACTTAAGATTTCATAGGCGGACCCGATTGGGTTGACGCTCGCCCGTGGGTCCCGCGACCTTCTATGTTGGTTCTAACGACCTATTTTCGAAAGAATTTAATACGACTATCTTTCCGACCCCCGAGTATGACTATACATTTATTTGCTGAGCCTGAAATGAGGATTTTCACACATATGATTTTGATACGTGGCTATGGTTTCTGAAATTCGGTTGATATGTTCCCGAGTGATATTCGGAAGGAAACCCGATTTGACTATTGTTTCAGTTTTGAAGTAACAGTTGTTTTGATTATCTTCTTGGGTCTTTGTAAGTGTTTTGCATTGCATATGGTATTAACCGGGGTTCCCGGCCGCGGTATATTTATATAATTGTGATATTAACCGCCGGGTTCCCGGCCGCGATATTTATATATCTGTGATCTTAACCGCTGGGTTCCTGGCCGCGGTATATTTATATATTTAGATATTAACCGCTGGGTTCCCGGCCGCGTATATGTGATATGATAATGTGAGGACATGATGATGTGATATGATATGTTTGATTTTCCCGTATATATGAGATGTAAAATGGTTCTTTCGAAAAGAAATGTTTTCACTTATGACACTTAGTCCCATTATGGGCCGGATATTACACGCGCAAGATTATACATGATTTGTACGTTCGAGTAAGCGTTTGGGGCATTCGACTATTATGTTTGTTCTCTTCCGTACCTCGTTTGTACGATTTGTATCTCGATGTACACACCGGTATTCGGTCATTATGCCGACTTTCCGTAGTCCGTGCTTCGCATGATTTTGTTTACGTATCTCATGCTTTACATGCTCGCACATATTCCGTACCGACCCCTTTCTTCGGGGTCGCGTTTCACGTGTCACAGGGCCGCACGCCCGATTTGGAAGATCCGCCGCCTTAGGATACTTACTCGTCGCTTTAGAGCGCTCCTTTGTTCGAGCTCACACTTTGGTATATATTTTCGTTGTAAATATGTATATATCTATTCGGGGCACGGCGGGGCCCCGTCCCGTCATATGATTCTCGTTGTTTCGCTAGAGGTCTAGACACGACGTGGGTCGTGTCTAGCTTGTTCGACGCGTATGCGTGACATGTGTTTTCGGGGCGGTCCCACCCCGCCACGCACCCCCGCCGCTCGCCTCTCGTATATATGTATACGGATCTGTTGGCCCCGCGTGGCCTTTGTTGGTATTTCCCCGCGTGCAGGTTGATTTGGATAGTAAGAAAAAGAGAAAACTCGCCCAAATTTTTCTAAAATATTTAGATTATCACCTTACCGGTTTGTGTAATATATGAGGTACTATGTGTGTTAGTTACGTATGGGTGCCCAGCTCGGGCACTAGTCACGGCCTACGGGGTTGGGTCGTGACATAATATGAGTAGCCAGTATGCGATAGTAAGCTTATTCGAAAGAAAGAAAGAAAAGAGAAAAGAGAAGAGAGAAGAACTCAACTCAAGCCTCAAGTACAGGCGAATATAGTGTGATACAGTTAATTATGAGGATAGCTAAGTTGTACCTATTAATTGAGGTCAAGTGGAGAATGGTATTAAATTAATCGAATAAAGATACAGCATGATAGATGAGTTCTAGCTAGAATTGACGCATTATAAGGTTACCATAACTAGTATACTTATGTCGTATTGATCGATGTACTCCTAAGCAAAATGACGATGAGATTCAGAGCTAGTTTATGTTTTCATAGAAGAATTAAGCCCCCGTGAATGTGGTACAGAAGATTGATGGAAGAAGACGGAAATAGGAGAATAAATTAGCGGGAGTAATGAAGGGAATGATCAACATAATGATATGAGTCATGATATTAGAGAAAGGAAGAAGTATCAAACTAAATGATAGAGAACTACGAAAGAAGTAAAACTAACTAGAGGGATACCTATAACAAAAATGTTCAGGCTTGAAAGTGTAATAAAAACCTAAAAGTTAGTTCAGAAGACTGAGAGGTATTCACCAAAGTTATGCTTAGTAGGAATTACTACGAGTGCCTGAACTGATAGTAGTATACCCTTAACATTCGAGGACGAATATTTCTAAGGGGTGAAGGATTTTATACCCCAGAAAAATTTTGCTATCTTATGACGTAAGCAAGCTTATATGTATAGGATGAGTCCTAAGGACTCCCAGAGTTAGCAACTAAGATAAAGTTTCGCCTCGAGATTTCTATTACACTTTACCCAACACGGGTTTGGGCTCTGATGTATGGTATAGTTGTGGGGTTCCAGGTCATTATATGAGGGATTGTCCGATAAAGACCCGAGGTAGTACGGTTCAGCCTGCTAGTTCGATGGCAACATCATCTTCTTCAGTACGCCTCCTAGAGTGAGGCCCTCAGACTCCGGCCAGCAGGGGTAGAGGTAGAGGGGGAGCATCTAGCTTTGATGGTAGTCTTATGTCTAGGCAGCAGGTTCAGGATCAACCACCCGATGAGGGCACAGGTATATTGCACAAGTTACGCATGATAGAAGGGCCATTATTGTTTTGATAGCTCGTGAAATATTTCTATATGATTATTAAGGAGCTTTTGTTATGATACCCCTCGATCCCTTATAGTTTAACATTCGAGGACGAATGTTCCTAAGGGGGAAGGATGTTACATCCCATATTTTCGTACATTAGGATGTGTCGTAAATAAAATGAATATGAGCGTGGAGGATTAAGGTCATTTATAAGGGGGTAAATTATTTTCTCGTAAGAGGTATTATCTTTTCTATTTTGAGAAATAATGGCACAAAAATATTGTACTCTTGAGATTAAAGTGGAAAATATTAGTATTCGATAAAGTACATTTTTATCAATGTCTTAATCTTTACGAAGTATTAGTATATGTCTTAATTTATAAAATACATATGATTTATTAATAATATTTATATATCTATGTAATTCTGGAAAATTGATTGATCAAAGATATATTCTTTTTATGATATTAAAGTAGTATGTATTTGTTGATAAGGATAACGTATAAAATTATTTTTTTAGTAGTCAAAAGTGAGGTGTAAATGAATTAGTCTCCCACCGCCTATGAATTAGCTAAGTGGGAGGCAAGATATTAATTTCCACTTTATACGTGTTTGGCAAAAAGTTGAGAGATATCTTCACTTTAGTATAGTAAGAAATATTTCGCTTTGGGATATTTGGTTGGAGAAATCTTAGAAAACATTGAAGTATCATGGAGTAGTTTACTTGGAAATTGTTTGCTGCACTTATTGAGGTTGTACGTTCGTTTAGAGTTCTTTTAAACTCCAAGACGTTGGCAGCGACGTATCTTTTCCAAAGTTGTGCGGAAACGTTACTTCATCTATCAATCTCAATAACATTAAAGAGATTTCAAGTAATCGCTTGTTCTTGTAACCTCGGGGCAAAGCGGGCTAGTTCCATCGTTGGTTGAAGTTAAAGCATGTTGCACGGGCTGGTTTTGTACTGAAGGGTCGGTATTAAAGGTATGTTAAAGCTATCCCTTTCCTTCATTTTGGCATGATCTTTATGTTACGAACGAAAGAAGTAAACGAACGAGTTCCAAAAGATTATATTCCTAGATACTTTAGAGATACTTGTATCCTTGACTTCATATGTTTATTTTGACATAGTTCATGTCTATAGCTTCTAGAGATTCCTTATATTGATGTCCTAGCTTCATAATGACATTTGGAAACCTTACGTTACTCCGAGGATGTTTAGAATGATGACTTACGAGTCTTTAATGCATTTATATATATGTACAGCTATTTTATCACACCGAGCAGCGCTATAGTCGGCCGGGTATGGCACCTGTTGTGTACACCACTGCAGTTGGATACGAATAACACCGAGCTTGTCATAGCTGGGTACGGATAACACCGAGCCTAGAGTATATGGCCAGGTACGGTATTATGATATATGTATATGATTTTTGAAAGAAAGCACGCATATTATACGCCCTCAGAGGCACTTCCGTATATGCGTAGTTATACGTACACTTTCTCGGTATACAACATACACGATCCGTCGTATTGATTCTCATGTCTCGATTCTTTCATGATTCTTATGTATATACTATTTCCATGCCTTACATACTCTGCATACATTATTCGTACCGACTCCCCTATTGCTTGGGGGCCGTGTTTCATGCCCACTGTGTCCCGAGATACAGGTTGGTGATCCATCTATTAGGATGTCGCCGGGAAGCAGATGAGATTGATGCACTCTATTTGTTCCGGAGATGCCAGGAGTCAGCATGGTCCGATGTATATATGTAGATATCTATGCACATATGTATGGGTACGGCAGGGCCCTGTCCCGTCCACATTATGTTTTGTTTTCCAGTAGAGGCTTGTAGACAGGTATGTATAGTTAGATGAGTCTTCAGATTAGTTGACATACGCATGTTCCTTATGAGTTTGTCGAGAATCATATGATGGCCCTATCGGCCCGTTTATGTTTATGTTGATGTCATAGATGTATATCAGGTGGTGCTTGACTAGTACAGTCAGGTGCCCGTCATGGCCCTCCAGTTTGGGTCGTGACACCTAGACCAGCTAACCCACAACAATCATAAAGAATAGACATCAAACCTCCATACCAACCAACACTAAGTGGAACCACTAACCCTTACCTTTTTCCTCCCTAATCTAATAGACTTGTAAATTGACAATTAGACACAATAGCACAACAGCCCACATCAGACATTAGTCAATAATCACTTACCAAATACAAGTAAAACTAAGTAAAAGCAATACAACCAACGATAGTATCTCAACCATACTTCCAAACATGAACCATGCTAAATGAAATCACTCCAACACCACCCTTCCTCGTTAGTTAACGGAGCCATGAAGTTACACGTAAATACAACCGCCCATAACCAAATAACATCATCAAACTGGAATAGCCATCTACTAATCACAGGAATAAGATATGCCCAGTCATTAACCAAACACAGGAATAATATGATAAGTCCAGTCATCAACCAAACACGGGAATAATATGAGCCCAATACAATAATAGTATCACATCCGTACTCACATGCTAATGGTATTGTTTTCCCAATAGTCATGACCTGCTGGGGACCCATGTACCACTCGCTCTGCAAGTGACCTCGGATCACGAGCCTATAACTAGGTCACATCCTCACCCCCTGTAAAATGTGCCCTATATATATATATATATATATATATATATATATATATATATATATATATATATATATATATATATATTTGTATCTCGCTCATAATATGTTTCTCAATGTATTTCCAGTTCAACAGGCAATATGGAATATGATTAGCCATAAAAATCAAGGTCAAGAATTACAACGCACTATGCTACAAATCATAACAAGGTTCAGGGAAAATGATTCAACCACAAAGATGAACACATAATGAAGACCCTTACAATTACAATACAAGTCACCCCAGCCCATAGTACATCAAGACTCAAAAATGGTAAATTAGTAAATACACAAACCCTACCTTCTAACTGAATCCCTACCAAAATATATACACAACACTTCTTCCTCCCCCAACATTACGACTACACACCTTGTTCAATTACTCACTTAATGGTAGCAAGCCCATAAAATTAGCATTCATATTAACCTAAACAATATCCAACCAAACTCCATGTTCTAAGACCTAATCATGCTTTCTCACGTCAGTTCAATAACGTATATACGACTCGCTAATCGAAGTATAACTCAAGTAAATCATAACCTACCTCGATGCCGAGAAGCTGTCACTAACATCTATGGAATTTACACTTTCCCATTTCCAACCGAAAACTATGACGGAGAAGTCAAGAAATATCACGAACCCGAAAACGTGAATCAAATTTAAGCATACATAGTAGTCTGGACTCCATAATTACTAGAATTTTGGTCAAGATTACTCGTTACACTTTTCTAGGGTGGAAACAATGATAAGGACTCAATCTTTATTAA
>NW_026715574.1:0-31390 GCF_029784015.1 Lycium ferocissimum | reverse complement strand
ATGGGTTTTGGATATAAGCCTGGGGGATGATCCATTCTTAGAAATCGAGTTTGGTTTGCCTTTTCCTTAAAAAATTAAATAAACCCACCGAAATAAGGTTAAACTCTCTCTTGCCCAACAAAAGGAATGCCTAAAACTATCATAATGACTCCGTAAAGCTCAATGTACAAAATTTACGTACGCCACCTTGACTTGACCCGAGATGGAGGACAATGCCGAGATCTTTGTATAGCTCCATTTGACTTATTTTGGTACAATAATTAAAGGAAACTTTTGGAGTCGTTGTCTCGACTACCAAAGGGCAGCTTGTTCAACTACTCCTTATTATGTTCTATAATATACTTGGTTGTGTAACAACGTTACTAATGTAATTATTGCTTTGGTTTTCCAAAATGGCTTCGAAACGTTAGTTAGTGGTTCACTAATGATTTTTAAAGAACTAGTTTTGTACACAGACACATAAAATTAGTTTTTTTTTTAAAATCACTCCGACGGGGGTGTGAGATTTTAATATTTAGACTTTCTAAAACCACTCCGAAAGGGGTGCGAGGCTTTACTATTTTATTTCATTTACTACTTATGTTTACGTTATCATTACTATTATGCCCGAAGTGGGTCAATTATTGTTATGCCGGGCTGACATGCCAGAAAAGGGCCACTATCGATATTGAGCGAAGCGGCTGCCCGAAGGGCTATCATTAATATTATGCCGGAAGCGGCAATGCCCGAAGGGGCCATCATTATTATGATGCCGAAAGCGGCATGCCCAAAGGCCATCATTTCTACGCCTAAGCGGTCAGTCTCATGGATCAATTGGATAACTATATTTAGATTTATTACACTAGCATTTGTGTACTCGTATTTTATATTGTGTATTCTTAAAGAACGTGTGTTCACTCGCATTATTTACTTAAGGATTGTTCTAAAACCCCATGTGTACATTTATGTTTCCTTCAGCGAGGGCCGGTAAGTAACGAGCTTGATTGTGATTTCTTCTCTCCTAAACTAAACTATGGTTATTATTTGTTATCGCTTTA
Source organism: Lycium ferocissimum (assembly GCF_029784015.1). Lineage (NCBI taxonomy): Eukaryota > Viridiplantae > Streptophyta > Magnoliopsida > Solanales > Solanaceae > Lycium > Lycium ferocissimum. Next base: position 30,353 of record NW_026715574.1, on the reverse strand, counting down.
CATACCCCGCACATATCTCGTACCGACCTCCTTCTTGGGCCGCGTTTTCGGCTACGCAGTACACCCATGAGTAGAAGACTTTGCTGTAGAGTCACCTGTGCTGGAATTGGTGTGACTCCATCTCGGTTCGAATATTCTTGAGTCAAGTACTTTTGTTATGATATTTCGTACATGTTAGAGACTTTGCAGATGTTGTCCCTGGATAGTGCGTCGGGAAGTGCTAGACACTGTAAATGTTAAAAGAGTATGTATTTTCAGTATGATTTTTGGTGAAAAAAAGCATGTAGTTGATCGAAAAGTTTTCTTAATCGGTACAAAGACAATGATTTCTATTTGAAAAGTTCCATGTTTATTTGTGATAAGTTAGGGACAAAACCATTTCGGGATACAAAGTCGAGACTTTTGACCTTCGATTTTATTTTGAGACATAAGTTGTTCATGAATTTGTTGGTATGGAACAATTAGGAAAATTTGGGACCAAAAGTGATATATTTGGAAGTTAGTAATTCATGAAAATTGGCCATGTTGGCCATGTGGCTTGAATTGGTCCCACACACTTTGTGGACAATTTTAATTGGTCCAACACATGTGTGTGGGCCATAGACACTTGTGCAATTCACATGGGAGCTTAAAAGATGACTTCTAAGTCATCTTTTACTCATTTACAACACTTAGAAAAAAATAGAAGTTGAAGAACCCCATTAAAGGTGCTCTCGGCCAAGAACAAAAGAGAAAAAAAAAAAACAACTTCAATTCTAGCCATTCCAAAAATATTTTGTTGATGCAAATCCACTATTTTGAGGTCCCTAAGTAACGTGGAAGCGTTGTTCGGGTCATCAAACCATTCGTTTTGTAATTGCAAACCCTAGCAAATTGTGTGAGTTGAAGAAGAAAGGTAAGAATTAATCATGTTTTATGTGTTATAAATGTTGTATGTATGTTGTAGTATGTTAAAATGGATGAAAATCATGAAATATAGTATGTTGGAGTTGAGGTTGTGTGTGAGATTTAGCCGTGTAGGAGTGTGTGTGTTGTGTTGTGTTGAAACAATGAATTAATGCCTAGTTAGCATGTTGTGATTGTTGTAGTGTGAAGAAATGAATGAGAATTATCCATATGTGTATGTTGGTATGGTGGCCGAATGTAGTCCCCCATGTGTGGCAAAGAATGAATTAATATTGCTTATTGTTTTAGTTGTTGTCGTTATGAATTCCATGTTGACGATAAGAGTTTAATGACTCGAATTAATGTTGTAAGTGTTGTGGGCTGAATTGGAAGTTAATGTACTTTTGATGTAATTTTCATATTTAAGAGAATAGCATTGTTAGAGTGTAAATTGTTGGTGCAAATCATGATTTGGAAGTGAGGAATGGGTTATAGTGAGGCTCTCGGGTTTGGGGACAGTTTTCGGGCAATTGGAGCCTTGTTGGATTGTTGGAAATATTGTATGAATTGTTTAAAATGTTATTAAATGTTGCTAGTATGGATTCGGATTGGTAATTGAATGTAAAAGCGTTGATGTTGGCTTGAACGTAAGTCGTTGAATCGAATATAATGAATGTTGTTGAATGATGTAAAAGAGAGTTATTAATGTTATATTGCCTTTCGGATTGATTATTGATGTTGCTAGGTTGGTTGTTGTTGTTGTTGTTGTTGATTTTGGCCGAGTTAAATTCTCGGGGTGGCCTATTTACAGGGGAAATGCTGCCCAAATTTCTGTAGAATTAAGGGCTAAATTTGAATTAAATGCCTAAATGTCTATAGCTAATGTTTGGCATATTATGACTTGTTTGTAGATCTTGGGCAGCCCGAGACATAAATTTGAGTTGGACTAGCTTGAGTTTGGATTAGCTTGGAAAGCGATCGAGGTATGTAAAGCGCAACCCTTCCTTCTTTGGCATGCCTTAGTCGTAAATAGGCTATGATACGAGCCTCGAGGAAATTCTACTCTCGCGATCCGACCATGACTGTGATTATTATTTGTTTCTTGGTCTTCGTATGCATGATATGATGAAATATTTGCCCCTATGTCTTTTGTATGACTAAGTTTCAAAAGTTGCATAAAAAGTTGGTTTTTAAAAGAGTTTATTCCTAAACGATTCCGAAAACTACGAAAGTCCGTAACTTTCACAGACAGAACCGGATCGCTTCGATATGCTCAAAAATGATTCCATGATGTGTGATGATTATGTTTTCCATAGGCGGGCCCGGCTCGGGTCGACACCCGTCCGTGGGTCCCGCGACATTCCTTTATGTACTTCTGACGACTTTTGAAAGAATATGATACGATTATGATCCCGATTTCAAGTACGATCAGTTTGCTTACCTTTTGAGTTTATGATAATGATCTCGATAACATATGATTTTGTTACATAACTATGGTTTACGAAATTCGGGTTGATATGTTCTTGAATGATTTTCGGAAGAAACTTGATTTATGTTTGATTTAGCTTTAAAATGAGATTTCGATTGACTATGATGTTGAGCCCCGTGATATGATTTGTGTATATGGTTCCTCGAGTTTGTGCACTATGCGGATTTCTATGCATATGATTTATTCCGAAATATGATGTGATATGAAGTTGATATGATATGTGATAACGGGATGATATGACGATTCTATACACCGAGTCCCTCACTAGGGCCGGGACACGCTATGTATATGATGATATGATGATGACATGATTCTATACACCGAGACCCTCACTAGGGGGCCGGGACACGCTATACACCGAGTCCCTCACTAGAGGGCCGGGACACGCTATATGTATGTATATATGGGATGATGATATGATCTTATTTACCGAGTCTCTCGCTAGAGGGCCGGGACACGCTATATGTATACGCATGTGCAAAATGATTGTCTGATTGGTATATGATATGAACATGTATGAATTATGTTCTGAAGGTAAGTTTTGTGGTTTCTGGTTACTGTATCCATGGCTCCTACTCCTTATTTAAAGTACGATTCTGCCTATTGTATTTCATGCTTTACATGCTCAGTACATATTCCGTACTGACCCCCCTTTCTTCGAGGGCTGCGTTTCATGCCCGCAGGTACAGATTTTGGTGATCCACCGGCGTAGGATTTCCATCGGTTCGTGGAGTGCTCCTTGTTCCGGAGCTCACCTTTTGGTACATATTCGTTCGTGGGGTACGACGGGGCCCTGTCCCATCATATGATTCTGTTGGTCCGTTTAGAGGTCTGTAGACGTATATGTGGGTTAGGCCTATCCTGTACAGGTGTGTTTGTATGTTATATGTTCTGGGCGATCCTATTCGCCGTGGCAGCCTTGTCGGCTTGCATTTGTATATGTTTTGGGGCCGATGCGCCATTTGATAGCCTTATATATATATATATATATATATATATATATATTGCATTTGATATGTGTTTGACATTTGATAATGCGTATAATTTGTATACGCCTAAGCTATTTGTGGTAAATCGGATTAATGAATGTGTTTGGGTGCCCAGCTCGGGCACTAGTCACGGCCTACGGGGTTGGGTCGTGACAGAAGTGGTATCAGAGCAGTTCGTCCTCGGAATGTCTACAGACCGTGTCTCGTAGAGTCTTGTTTATCGTTGTGTTGTGCACCACATCTATAAACAGGAGGCTACAGGACATTTAGGGTGTTATCTTTCCTTCTGATCTTAGATCGTGCGATAGAGCTGTGTTATCAGGATGACTCTGCCCTAACGAAATGTTATGTTTTCAGCGATGCCTCCGAGGAAGGCCACAGCTGCCCAGAAGGGCAAGTCTGCAGTAGTTGGTGAGACCAGCAGGGCCCGCAGAGTTACTAGGGCCCGTGCTGAGCCTGTACCGGATATTGTGCCCCCGACAGCCAGTTCGGCTACACTGCCAGTATCTGAGGGGCTTGGAGCAGCCGGCAGCCCGCAGGGTCGGGGCGGCTCCACCGCCGGCTCCGAGGTTCGAGTGCCCGCGCCTCCAGCTCCTCAGCCAGGGGCAGATGATGGGGCCATGCGAGATGCGGTCGGTTATTGACCGACCCGATTGGTAGCGGGCGGGTCCGGAACGGGGATCGGGGGGATGATCGTGCGGATAGATATGATGTCGAGAGGGCCGTGATTTTTGCTTTGTGGCCACCGAGTTTTCGGGTCAAAGCCCGCGAGGACCCTCGTGAGTTCATCCGACGGATGCGGCGTACCCGCGATTGATTAGTGCTTCCGAGACGAGTCGGTTGAGATGGCGTCATCGGTTGCACGATATAGCGGCTAACTGGTATGAGTCCTGGATGTTATCCGAGAGGCGAGGGTGCCCTCCCGGTATGGGGCGAGTTTACGAGGCCTTCGGCCCATTTTCTACCTCCGGAGGTAAGGCGAGCCGGGGTGGACGATTCCTCTGCTGCAAGCGAGAGGGCGGAGTGTCCGGGAGTATAGTACGGAGTTTGATTCGGCGGCCGGGTATGCGCCCGCTTATGTAGCGATATGACCGACCGGATGCACCGGTATGTGATAGGGGGCCGGATGACTACTTGGTTGACGGTTGTACGGTGATGGCGGCCCGGACGGGGATGGACGTCGCACGGATTCGGGCACATGCCCGGGGTATGGAGGAGCGACACGAGAGGGCGCCGGCCCGATAGAGATTATGATGGGGGCCGGCCCAAGAGGGCTAGATCCGCCGGGTGTTCGGGGATTCTCGAGGCGGACAACCTCGGCGCGACGCATAGCGAATATCCTCCCCGGCCCGCGCGGAGCACACCCCCGGTTGCACGGGCGGAGGCCGGAGAGGCCGGGTTATTCGGGAGCGAGTCCGAGCTCCGGGGCTTCGGGTTCGCGGTCGAGCGAGAGGTTTGAGCCGGCGAGGCTATCTATGCCTCGGTGTCCTCGGTGCGGCGGCGCCACCGGGGGGTGCCGTTACGCTACGGGTGCTTGTTTTGCTTGCGGCCGTCAAGGCCATATCATGAGGGAGTGTCCGTCTTTGGGTAACCCATGTGGTGCAGCTCAGCCTACCGGGTCGGTTCTTGGTTCGTCCTCTTCTGCGCTATGCGCCCTCGGGGCGGGGGTATGCCGGCACAGGCCGTGGTAGAGGCCGTGGCAGAGCCTCCAGTTTTAGCGGTCCTTCGAACCGCCTATATGCGTTGGCCGATAGACAGGAGCAAGGAGCGTCACCAGATGCGGCTACAGGTATATGAATCCTTACTAAGATGTGTGTTGTTATGTATGTATATTGCTGTATGGTTGATATTTAATAGCCGTTAGCAGAAATTTAAGGACCGATAATCGAGTATTCATAAATTAAGACGATTAAAGTATGTTTACCATTATAGTAAATCTGGAAGTCGAGCACGGAAGGTAATCGTATTCGTAAGTGAAAGGTGAACGCGGGGGATCGAGAAGGGTAAAACGGTAATTGTGTCGTGAGAACGTTTTGAAAACTGTTAAGACTTCAATTTACTCCAGGTTGTGTGCTTGAAGGTCATGCGGTGACGTGAACGCTATCGGACTAATATTAAAGCACCGTAATTCATCGAATTCCGAGGTTAAGCGTCTTTGGAGTGAGAAAAATTTTGGGATGGGTGACCCCCTGGGAAGTTTTTCTGAAAATCTCACAAATTCAGACGAAAGAGGCAAATGAGAAGCTAGAGTAATCCAAAGGAAGTTAGAGTGTGCGGAGTAGGTCGGAACCTTAAGTAGTCACGTAGAACGAGGCAGATTAGACCGGTAAAGAGGAAGAAGATGTATCACGGTTTTGGAATTGGGGTGAGTTTGAATAGTGTTTGGAAATATTTTGTAAGTGAGACGATAGCGACTACATGTCTGCGTAGGTGTGTAATGTCTCATACCTGGTTTTATTAGTAGATATGTGAATTCCGGCAACCAACGTGGCGGTTTAGGGAAGGCATTAATAGGACAGAGTAACGAAGCTCAAGTGAGCAGAGGTGTATAAATGGCACAAATGTTATAAGGCAAGCTGATGTTGTGGTTATTACAAGTCAAGTTTGGACAGTTCGAATGCAATGACATGTGGAAAAAGGGAAGAAAGTGAGTAGATGGAAGGTCAGGGAATCGGAACGTCGGGATCAAAGTACCGCCTACTTGGAATGGGAAATGCGGACATAAGGCAAATAATCAGGTAATAATATAAGCACACCCCTAAAGGGGGGAAGCGGATGCGAGAAATGCAAGTGCGAGATGTAAGGATGGCAACATAATGTGTGACCGGAAAGTTGAAAGGCGAGATCTAAGCAAAGGAACAATAAAAGAGTTCGAATTAAGGATAAAGAGATGATTTGAGAAACTGACAACGAGATAAAGAAGGAAAGAAGAAATATGATTGGTGGATACGGCTGCATGCTATGGTAATAAAAGGAACTTCCCCCGAGATCCTTATACGGCTTTATAAGACTAGTTGAACATTCGAGGACGAATGTTCTAAAGGGGGAAGGATGTTATATCCCGTATTTTTGTACATTGGGACAATCCGGATTAACTGTGATAAGTTAGGGACAAAACCATTCCGGGATACAAAGTCGAGACTTTTGACCTTCGATTTTATTTTGAGACATAAGTTGTTCATGAATTTGTTGGTATGGAACAATTAGGAAAATTTGGGACCAAAAGTGATATATTTGGAAGTTAGAAAATCATGCAAAATTGGCCATGTTGGCCATGTGGCTTGAATTGGTCCCACACACTTTGTGGACAATTTTAATTGGTCCAACACATGTGTGTGGGCCATAGGACACTTGTATTATTCACATGGGAGCTTAAAAGATGACTTCTAAGTCATCTTTTACTCATTTACAACACTTAGAAAAAAATAGAAGTTGAAGAACCCCATTAAAGGTGCTCTCGGCCAAGAACAAAAGAAGAAAAAAAAGACCAACTTCAATTCTAGCCATTCCAAAAATATTTTGTTGATGCAAATCCACTATTTTGAGGTCCCTAAGTAACGTGGAAGTGTTGTTCGGATCATCAAACCATTCGTTTTGTAGATCGCAAACCCTAGACAAATTGTGGAGTTGAAGAAGAAAGGTGAGATTTGTCATGTTTTATGTGTTATAAATGTTGTATGCATGTTGTAGTATGTTAAAATGGATGAAAATCATGAAATATGGCATGTTGGAGTGGAGGTTGTGTGTGTGCATATAGCCGTGTGAGGTGTGTGTGTGTGTTGTGTTGAATTGAAGTCATGAATTGAAGTCTAGTTAGCATGTTGTGATTGTTGTAGTGTGAAGAAATGAATGAGAATTATCCATATGTGTATGTTGGTATGGTGGCCGAATGTAGTCCCCCATGTGTGGCAAAGAATGAATTAATATTGCTTATTGTTTTAGTTGTTGTCGTTATGAATTCCATGTTGACGATAAGAGTTTAATGACTCGAATTAATGTTGTAAGTGTTGTGGGCTGAATTGGAAGTTAATGTACTTTTGATGTAATTCTTATATTTAAGAGAATGGCATTGTTAGAGTGTAAATTGTTGGTGCAAATCATGATTTGGAAGTGAGGAATGGGTTATAGTGAGGCTCTCGGGTTTGGGGACAGTTTTCGGGCAAATTGGAGCCTTGTTGGATTGTTGGAAATATTGTATGAATTGTTTGAAATGTTCTTAAATGTTGTTAGTATGGATTCGGATTGGTATTTGAATGTATAAGCGTTGATGTTGGCTTGAACGTAAGTCGTTGAATCGAATATATTGAAAGTTGTTGAATGATGTAAAGGGGAGTTATTAATGTTATATTGCCTTTCGGATTGATTATTGATGTTGCTAGGTTGGTTGTTGTTGTTGTTGTTGTTGATTTTGGCGAGTTAAATTCTCGGGGTGGTCCTATTTACGGGGAAATCTTTTAAATTTCTCGTAGAATTAAGGGCTAAATTGGAATTAAATGCCTAAATGTCTATAGCTAATGTTTGGCATATTATGACTTGTTTGTAGACTTTGGGCAGCCCGAGACATAAGTTTGAGTTGGACTAGCTTGAGTTGGATTAGCGTCGAAAGCGATCGAGGTATGTAAAGCGCAACCCTTCCTTCCTTTGGCATGCCTTAGTCGTAAATAGGCTATGATACGAGCCTCGAGGAAATTCTACTCTCGCGATCCGACCATGTCTGTGATTATTATCTGTTTCTTGGTCTTCGTATGCATGATATGATGAAATATTTGCCCCTATGTCTTTTGTATGACTAAGTTTCAAAAGTTGCATAAAAAGTTGGTTTTTAAAAGAGTTTATTCCTAAACGATTCCGAAAACTACGAAAGTCCGTAACTTTCACAGACAGAACCGGATCGCTTCGATGTGCTCAAAAATGATTCCATGACGTATGATGACTATGTTTTCCATAGGCGGGCCCGGCTCGGGTCAACCCCCGTCCGTGGGTCCCGCGACTCTTCTTTATGTACTTCTGACGACTTTTGAAAGAATATGATACGATTATGATCCCGATTTCAAGTACGATCAGTTTGCTTACCTTTTGAGTTTATGATAATGATCTCACGCATATGATTTTGTTACATAACTATGGTTTCTGAAATTCGGGTTGATATGTTCTTGAATGATTTTCGGAAGAAACTTGATTTAACTGTTATTTAGCTTTAAAATGAGATTTCGATTGACTATGTTGTTGAGCCTGTGATAATGATTTGTGTATATGGTTCCTCACTACTCTGTTCGTGTGCACTATGTGGTATTCTGAAGTATGACGTCTATTCCGAAATATGATGTGATATGAAGTTGATATGATATGTGATAACAGGATGATATGACGATTCTATACACCGAGTCCCTCACTAGAGGGCCGGGACACGCTATGTATATGATGATATGATGATGACATGATTCTATACACCGAGACCCTCGCTAGGGGGGCGGGACACGCTATACACCGAGTCCTCACTGTTCGCAGGGCGGGACACGCTATATGTATGTATATATATGGGATGATGATATGATCTTATTTACCGAGTCTCTCGCTAGTCTCACGCTATATGTATACGCAGTGCAAAATGATTGTCGATTGGTATATGATATGAACATGTATGATATGTTACGAAGGTAAGTTTTGTGGTTTAAGTTCTTGTATCCATGGCTCCTACCTCCTTATTTAAAGTACGATTCTCGCCTATTGTATTTCATGCTTTACATGCTCGGTATATTCCGTGCGACCCCCTTTCTTCGGGGTCTTTGCGTTTCATGCCCGCGGTACGATTTTGGTGATCCGCCGGTTTAGGATTTCCATCGGCGGTCTTGGAGTGCTCTCTTTTTTTATTCCGGAGCCCACCTTTTGGTATATATTCGTTCGTTGTATATGTATTTGTTTGTTCGAGGCACGGCGGGGCCCTGTCCCGTCATATGATTACGGTGTCAGGAGGTTTGTAGACGTATATGTGGGTTAGGCCTATCACAGTACAGGTGTGTTTGTATGTTATATGTTCTGGGCGATCCTATTCGCCGTGGCAGCCTTGTCGGCTTGCATTTGTATATGTTTTGGGGCCGATGCGCCATTTGATAGCCTTGCCGGCTTCTGATATATATATATGTTTGTGTTTGATATGTGTTTGAGACAGCTTGAGATAATCTGAGACAGCGTCTGATATTTGTATACGCCTAAGCTATATGTGGTAAATCAGATTAATGAATGTGTTTGGGTGCCCTGCTCGGGCACTAGTCACGGCCTACGGGGTTGGGTCGTGACAGTTAATCTGTCCTTCAACTCATGGAAACTACGCTCACAAGCATCATTCCACTGAAATTTAGCTGACTTCTGAGTTAGCTTAGTCAATGGGGCTGAAATAGATGAAAAGCCCTCTACGAACCTTCTATAATATCCTGCCAATCCCAAAAAACTACGAACTTCTGTAGGCGTCGTAGACCTTGGCCAAGTCTTCACAGCTTCAATTTTCTGAGTGTCAACTCGAATGCTATCATTTGAAATAGCATGACCTAGAAATGTCACCGAATTTAGCCAAAACTCGCAATTTGAAAATTTTGCATACAACTCCCGAGTTTGAAGAATTACAAGAACAATGCGTAAATGATCTGCATGTTCTGATTCTGTGCGAGAATACACCAGAATATCATCAATGAATACTATTACGAATAAATCCGAAAGAGGCCTGAATACATTATTCATTAAATTCATGAACACTGTTGGGGCATTAGTTAACCTAAATGACATCACCCGAAATTGATAATGGCCATATCTCGTCCTAAAAGCTGTCTTAGGAATATCTTCTTCTCTAACTCTCACTTGATGGTAACCCGATCTCAAGTCTATTTTGGAAAACCACTTGGCACCTTGTAGTTGATTGAATAAATCATCAATTCTCGAAAGAGGATATTTATTCTTTATGGTCACCTTATTCAATTGTCTATAATCAATGCACATTCGTAGGGAGCCATCTTTCTTTCTCACAAATAAGACTGGCGCTTCCCACGGGGATAAACTGGGTCTAATAAACCCCTTCTCAAGTAAATCTTTCAACTACGCCTTTAACTCTTTCAACTCTCCCGGTGCCATTCGATAAGGAGGAATAGAAATAGGCTTAGTATCCGGCGCAACACATTAATGGCAAAGTCAATTTCTCTTTACGGGGAAGGCACCGAAAGCTCATCCGGAAATACATTCGGGAATTCATTCACTACCGAAACGGATTTGAAAGTAGGAGACCTTGCTTCGGTGTCACGGACTCGGACTAAGTCATAAATATAGCCCTTAGCTATCATTTTTCTTGCCTTAAGGTAGGAAATAAACCTACCTCTTGGAGATGCTGCATTACCTTTCCATTCAAGGACGGGTTCTCCCGGAAATTGAAATAGAACTACTTTCATTCGACAATCAACATTATCATAACATGAGGCCAACCAATCCATACCCATAATCACATCAAAATCTAGTATTTCCAGCTCAACTAAATCAGCTTTAGTTTGGTGGTTACATATCACAATCATGCAATCTTTGTATACTTGCCTAGCTATCACAAGATCACCAACCGGAGTAGATACCTCAAAAGGTTTAATTGGCTCGGGTTTCATCCCAATACGATTAGCAACATATGGAGTAATATAAGATAGTGTGGAACCGGATCTATCAATGCATACACGTCATAGGAAAATGCGATAATGTACCCGTAACCACGTACGGGAGGACTCAAGATCCTGTCGTCCGGCTAAAGCATACATGCGGGGCTGTGTGGCACCTGAAGTATATGTTGCCCCTCGGTCTCTACCTCGACTTCCGGGAATACGGGAGTCTACTGCCGGCGCAACGAAGGAGAACGCTTCCGATCCGTGGATTGAACCCCACCTCTACCATACCTCGAAGAACAGTCACGCATCAAGTGTCCAGTCTGTCCACAAATATAACAAGCATTTGTGCCCTGGCGACATGGCCCCGAGTGTAATTTTCTGCACTGGCTACATCGTGAACCGGGTGGTCTCCTCTAACTATAATCTCCCCAAACCGAGAACAGAAGCTCTCGAACTCGACCTGTCCCGAACGAAAGGAGCGATCAAATCTCCTACACAGTAAATCGGGAGGCGCGCTAGTCACTGACTGGCCCGAGTGCCTAGAATGTGCTGCGCTCGATCCCCCTCATCGTAATCACTGTGCCCATAGATCCGGCCCTTTTGTTTTGCCTTCTATCAACATCACGATCACCCCTCTGCGGTTTTTGTCCTTCTATATTACGTGGTACGGGGCCCGAATACGGGAAAATATCCATCCCATCTTACAACGAAGACATCACAATCTTTAAACAAATGTGGCCCTAGGCCACTCACAAACCTATGCACCCGATCTCCCATATCGGCCACCATAGTCGGGGCATACCTAGCCAAAGAATTAAATTGAAGGTTATACTCCCGGGCGCTCATGTTTCCTTGTTTCAAATTTAGGAATCTATCCGATATAGCTCGGCGGACCTCGAGTGGAAAATAGTGGCAAATAAAAGCATCTATGAGTTCTTGCCAAACGGGAGGAGGCGCATCGTCTTTTCTCGATGCTATCCAATTATTATACCAATCGTACACATCCGGGTCTATAAGATGCCAACTCCACGGACTCGGTTTAGAGGCATGAATAATCTTCAATGTCCTCAACATTTCATCAATAAAGCCTTGCGGATCTTCATCGCTTTGACCCAAAGAATTCCGGAGGTTTAAACTCATAATTCTGGGCTCTAGTACTAGTCGACCGACCACTTAGGCCGTTCGTTGTGCACACGGGCGGCAACCAACGTGTCAATAAATGAATAGCTTCGATCACTTGTTGACCCGATAGCCCCGGTGGAGGAACGGAGGCATAATAGGCCGGAGCCGAAGCCCCTTCTGTTCTTCCGTAATAGGCGGGGTAGGGAGGCATTAGATGAGCCTCATGGTGTGATTCACCCTTCTATATTCACAGCGCGACTCTGTTTCGCCCGCCTTTTCATCGTATTCTTGCCCTTCGGGCGGCTTTCCTTTTGGCGGCATTTTTGAAATCATAGCACACTTGTTAGGGAGGATTAAATCTTATACATGGCTCTATCGCACGATCTCATATGAAGAAAGATGGTCATTTTTCCTAAATGCCCTGTAGCCTTTTGTTTATTAGCGTGGCGCGCAACATACCATAAACAAGAATCTACTAGACACGGCTCGTAGACACTTTCTAGACCGAACCGCTGCGATACCACTTCTGTCACGACCCCTCTACGGGCCATGGCGGGTATCCAGGACTAACCCCCGAACACCGCTTATTCTGTTACTCATCTGCTCCCATTCATAATATATGCTCACAATCATGGAAAACTAATAACATTTGAAACATATTTACTTTATATACATGAGCCCTTCGGCTATCAAAATAACATATATACATACATATACATAAGGACTGGTGAGACCACATTGCCCACACATACGTATCTACGAGCCTCTACTAAAGTACTAGACATATGGACGGGACAGGACCCCGTCATGCCCAAAACATGAATATATATATATATATATATATATATATATATATATATATATACATAATATATATATATGTACCAAAAGAATAATCGCAGCACCTCCGAAAAAAGTGAGTGCTCTCAAATCGCCTAATATCTCTATGAGTCTGGATCGCCTCCCTGTCTACCTGTGGGCATGAACACAGCGTCCAAAGAAAACGGACGTCAGTACGAACATTGCACTGAGTATGTAAGGCATGGATGAAATGAACATAATGAAGAAATCATAAAGTATAGGATGAAGACACAACCTGCGTACTCTTTGAAAGGATACATTATATACATATATCATACGTGGTATATCATAGAAACTACCATAGCATATACATCATCATATCATACATACATCATCATAACATTCATACGTCATCATATCATTCGTACATCATCATCGTTAACCCGCGTCCGGGTAACCATCATATACGTAGCCCGAGGGTGGTGATTGTCCGGCCTTCTAGGCGCGGTGGAATCATAGCGACCCGCCGTAGCGGTGACATGTCCGGCCATGTAGGCATGGTGGAATCACAAGCAACCCGCCTTCACGGTGACATGTCCGGCCAATTAGGCACGGTGGAATCACATCGTTGTGCATATCATATACTTATCATTATTATCGATCTCATAGGCATATCATAGCTTTATAATAATTTAACATCATCATACATTTGTCATCAAACTATACGCTAGAACTTGAAAGCAACTATAGCTCTGTCGGGGTGACATAAGGTCGTGAACCCCCGATTACATTATGGAATGATCATAATCATTATATCTCACCTCGGAGGGACTATCGTTTTAAGGTGAGTGCACATAAGGAAAACATCAATAGATCATAGTTAACACTATTAGCTTTGTAGGCACGTCATATCATCTTGAGACTCAAGCTTATCATCGTCATTATCGTACTCATAACATATCTCATATAACTATTCTGGAACAAGGACTCTTAGTTTTCTTGAAGATAAGATATTCATGAAAAAGGAGGAAATTCATACCATAGGATTCATGCCTTAGAAAGAAAGGACTAGCCTCACATACCTTTGTCGCTTAACTATTCTATTGCTTGCTCGTTCTCCTTTAATGCTCATGTCTTTACCTTCAAGAGAATTCGTATTGACATTAGCTACATAATTACAAGAATGTGCTTACTAAAGCTAGAGAAAATTGGGCAACATTTCCTTTATTTATACGACTTCCTCCATATTCCATATCAACTCCCAAACATCCGTAATATCATTCATAATATCATAATTAACAATCATCATTTACCTACATTATCCACATTTCACAATTTCACCTCAATTTCCCCATAATCATGGTCATAATTCACTATTACGTTCTTCCACGTATAATGCTCATTCCATGTTTTAAATGTCATTCACAATCTACTTACAATCACAATATATCCATATTCATGATTCATCCAGACTACTACTCAACACTAGCACTATTCCCACATTTATGACCCATTTTCTATGTTCTAGTAAAATCCAAGTGTTTCAACTTTTCAATACTTCAAATAATATGAAAAGATCATGAAACTCACCTCAGATAGTGTAGAAATGTTACACCTCAGAAAATTTTCCGTTGATGCACAGTGAGTAGGCTAATGAGTAATACGAAGTATGCAATGTTTCGATGAGTAAGAAATAGCATTTGATGATTGTAAATAAGATTTGAAAGACATTCGATGTTAGACGAAAAAGTTGCCAAGAGAAGGCCATGTGTACGATAAGTATCGGAAAGTATTTATGAGTAGTAAGTTGATGACAACTTAGTGAGGTGTTAGGGAAGAGTTATAATGCCCCTTAGATTGTTAATGAAGTAATAAACAAGTGTTAAGAAGGTTCCATAAGGATTGGAGATCAAACGAGACGACGAGATCGAACTTGGTGAAGCAGTGAGTTCCACGGCCAGGTTTCACGGCCAGCATTGTGCTCCACGGACCGTGGATGGGTCCATGGAACTACCAGCAGAAGAAGCGCTAGCTGGTCATGAACCATGACCAGCTTCACGGACAACATTGGGTTCCACGGACCGTGGAACACCCGACGGACTGAAATGTTTCAAGTCTTTAAATGTGTTTCCAACTTCATTATTTCATTCCCAACATCTCTCCACTTCTCTCTAAAGTCTCTAGGGCTTCATATATATTTCATGAACAAGAATTCAAAGGAAATCAAAGGTTGTTATTATCAAGCCAAGTGAATCAAAGTAAGATAACCCATTAAAGTTCATCAAAGGCAAGGAATTCAAGTGAGGGAAAATCTAGGGTTTGGCTCAAGTGAGGTATACGCAGCCAAGGTTCAATCCTACACCATCTAAGGTGAGTTTTATGATGTTTCCATTTTGGTTAAAGTATTTGGAAGTTGAAACACTTGGATTACAAAGAATGTAAGAAATGGGTCATGAATATGTGAATAGTAGCACTTTTGAGTAAACGTTTGGGACGAGTGATGATTCTTGATGCTTTATGAATATAATCACGTTATAAATGCTATTGAGAGTGTGGAAAACAACATTGTATGTGAATGATCGTATTGTCGAGTTATGACTATGAATATGGAAAATTGAAGTGAATTGTGAAGTAAGAGTAATGTAGTTGACTAAAGGCTATTGGGATGATATTATGAATGTTATTATTGATGTTTGGGAGTTGATATATGATACGAGGGAAGTAGTATGAATAAAGGAGATGTTGTCCGATTTTCTCTAGAATTAGTCATGAATGCTAGATGCTATCCATCATCTAATATGAGTATGCACTTCAATGAAGGTAGGAACGTGAGCCTTGAAGAGGAACGCTCAAGTGGTAGAATAGTTGCACGAAAAGGTATGTAAGGCTAACCCTTCTTTCATAAGGCATGGTTCTTTGGCCAAATGTTCATCTTCTTATGAGTTCATGATACTCTCTAATGATCCTAGCTCGAGAAGCTATTAAGCTAATGATGCTCAAACGATACGATTGTACTAAGTTCCTTGGGCAAAATACATCAAAACACCCCTAAACTATACCCAAAATGTCGATATCACACCTAAACTATACGAGCGACCTATTACACACCTTAACATCTTAAAAGTGAATTTAATTCCCCCCTGCAAGCTGACGTGGCACAAAATAAAAAAAATTAATAAATGGCGCGTCTTTTATAAAAAATTATTTTTTTATTCCATTTTTTATTAAAATAAATATTTTTATACCCCCCCACCACAGCCGCCCCTCTATCACCTTAAACCCTCGCCCACCTCTCTTTCTTCTTCATTTTTGCACGGCCGCACCCTTCCAGGGTGAGCACTCCATTTCTTTTTTTTTTTTTTTTTACATTTCTCTCTCTCTCCTTCACGCCTACTCCATCACCCCCACCACGCCGCTGCCCCCTCGTCCCTCCATCTTCACGCTAAACCACCCCCACTCCCGAAACCCTTCCTTTTTTCTTCACCATACCTTCCATCACAAATAATCACATTGCCACCATCATTTCACCATCCCCACCTCGACCTACCCTCAAAAATTAAAACCCAAAGACCATTAATATAAATACGTCAATCAATTTTTGTTGATTAAAATAGTAATACCAAAAAAAAAAAAAAAAAAAAACAGAACATGAATCTCTGTTGGGTTTGGGAGGAGAGAACGTGATGGCATCTTTGTTTATATTGATGATTGGGTTTGGGGATGGTGATATGCCATCGGTGATAATAGAGGTTTTGTAATGAGCGGGTGGGGGAAGACGAGCGGGTTGGGGGGGCGGGGGGGGCAAAGAAGAATAAAAGACGGTGTGGTGGTGGTGGGGGGGGGGGCGCAATGAAGAACAACACGTTAAATGTCGATGCTGCTTGAACAAAGCAGGCTAGCAAATTGAATTTTGGAGGGGTGATGTAATTTTCGGTGGTAAATTTAGTTGCGATCTTGAATTTATGGTGATTGTTTGAAATTTCTTATAGTGGCAGTAGTTATGAAGTTTATTTAATGGTTGATTTGGTTGTGGGTGGTGAAATTTGTGGTTAATTTTTTTTATTTTATAGTGATGGGTTTGATGATTGGTTTAATGATGGTGATGGATATAGGGTGGTAAATTGATTGTGGTGGTAGGGAGGATATGGTGGTGGTGAAATGGGTGGTGACAAATTTGGTGGTGGTGGATATGGTTGTGGTGAAATTGGTGGTAGGTTTTGTAATGAGTATAGAAGAAAAGGAAAAAGAAAATAGTGCAAATTAAAAAGAAAAAAGAAAAAGTACTGAAAATAATAAAAAAATTATTTCCACGTGGCGCTGACGTGGCATGCGCGTGTGGAACACCACACGCTGTGAAAGTGGTATAATACCTTGTAGGGGGAATTAAATTCACTTTTAAGATGTTAAGGTGTGTAATAGGTCGCTCGTATAGTTTAGGTGTGATATCGACATTTTGGGTATAGTTTAGGGGTGTTTTGATGTATTTTGCCAAGTTCCTTGTACGACGAGTAATACTCTAAGAATATGTCACGACCCAACCCCGTAGGCCGTGACTAGTGCCCGAGCTGGACACTCGTATACCTGTGTTAACTATAATCAGTCCACAACTAGCATAATAGAGAACTTATATATAAAAAGGCAAGACATCGTCTCAAAACTGTCGCATATATATACATATCACAGCCACCTGTCTCCTGAGGAGTTACAGCTTTCAACAGATAATATTGCACATAAGCCGGCAAGGCTGTCATAATATAGGGGAACGTCCTAGCCATACACGAGCCGACAAGGCTACCATAACACACGAACTTCCCGTAACATATATATATATATATATATATATATATCAACGCAAGCCGACAACGCCACTACACACACAACATCCCAAAACATATATATACGCAAGCCGACAAGGCTGCCACTACAAATGGGAACGCCCCAAAGCATAGTCATACAGACACCACCGAACAGTAACTATATACAACCCACACATATGTCTACAGACCTCTAAGAGTAACAACAGTATCATATGACGGGACAGGGCCCCGCCGTACCCCTGGATAAACACATATATACAACAAGAGGATCTGTACCAAAAATCTAGGCTCCGGGACAAGGGAGCACTCCAAGATAGCTGAATAGATATCCTAGGCTGGCGGATCACCAAAACGTACGTCTGTACCTGCGGGCATGAAACGCAGCCCCCCGAAGAAAGGGGATCAGTACGAGATATGTACTGAGTATATAAAGCATGAAATACAATAAGAAAGATCATAACTGAAGTAGGGATTCCGGGAGACAAGTATAATAGTCAAGAAGTCACCACACTCGTATCTTATGAATGAAATCATGCATATCATCATCATATATCCGTACCCGCCCATTATGGGACTCGGTGAATAAAGTCGTGTACATGTTATACCGTACCCGGCCCATCATGGGACTCGGTGCCATATCATATCATCGTATCATCATATCATTATATCATATATCATCATATCATCATATAGCGTACCCGGCCCTCTAGTGAGGGACTCGGTGAACAATGCAGTGAAACTGTGCACGAATACATACTCGGCCCGGGACTCGGTGAAAGATGTAACAACCATATGCACGAGCAGAGTAGTGAGCAACCATATGCAAATTAAATCATCATCTGAGACTCAATCGACAAGTAGATTAACTAACACTCAAGTATCAAACGATAGTCATATTAAGGAAAGTCTCAGGAACCATAGATATGTATCAAATCAATACGAGACAGCTTATGAAAGTTAAGGACATTACTTATCACAGAATCCTTTAGGAATAGGAACCTTTATATATCCTTTACTATCCAATCATATAGAAGACTCGAGGGCAGTAGCTCGACCACTCTAAGAATTCTAACATCAAGAAGTGAATAAGAATCATAAATCATGCTCGAAACTTATGAATAGAATTACCCAGAAGCTCGTATCATATATTACTTACGTCTAGGACATGCCAAAAGAAAGAAGGGATAGGCTTTACATACCTGTTAGCGACTATCCGTAAATCCGTTCGCCTCGTTGCTCTTTTAGCCTATTTAATATAAGAGTAACGTTATCGTTAGTAACTATATTTTCTAGTTCGTAAATCCGTAGGCCGACGCTTATAGAACTTATTCTTTAACTTATATGTCTCATTTAGGGTTTTTCATTATTCAAGGACTTAACGAAAATCGGCGCAAAGATTTCCCCCATATATTCGCCTAACCCGACTTTCTAATTATCCTCCCAACAACAAAAATACCAACAACAAGATGATATACACATAAAATTCTCACAACTCAGCCCATAACAATTCCAAATCCATTTCAACCCACGATTTCACATAATAACAATTTCATGTATTTTCTTACTTCCGATTTCGTCCAATTCAATTTTAATAATTCCATTACAACACTATTGACACAATTACGCCATAAAATAGGAAAACCTTACCACAATTTTCTCGAGGAGTTTCTACTCTTAATTGCTCCAATTTCGCAATTTCTTCTTCTCCAACTTAATATCCAATGTTGCTATCACCTCCTTGAACTTGAAATTCACTTGAAACTTGATCAAAATAATCAACTAACAACAATTTTTTTTCCATCCATGGCTGGCCGTGAGCAGCCATGGAAATATTGCTCTTTCACTTTTTTTTTTCTAAGCTTTAGTTTTGCAAAAAAAATGAAATGAATCCTAACTTTAGTCATTAGCTAGATCATTTATATGATTCCCTATAGCCCTACACGTGCCCACCTTGGTGAATCATCACCTTAATACCTTTGTTTATTATTTTTATTATTTATTCTTTTTTTAAAAAGAAAAAATGGGTGGGGCCCACAAGTTGTAATTAATTCTAATTAATTTAATTAATCACTAATTCTTACTTAGTAATCTAATCACAATTAATTAATCCCTAATCTCCAAATAATATTTTTACACCAAATAAAATTTATAAGCACTTGTGCATTAAAACAAAATCAGAGGTTAAAAGTCTCTACCTCGTATCCCAAAATAGTCTTGTCCTTAACTTATCGCGATTAGCTTAAAATATCCCAATGTACAAAAATACGGATATAACATCCTTCCCCCTTTAGAACATTCGTCCTCGAATGTTATACTAGTCTTACAAGGTCTTATAAGGACTTCGGGGAGTCTCTTTTATAGCTATCACATACGCTCATTTATCAATTAACATAACCAATTTAGGAGTTTAGATTACCTGTAGGCATAGGAAACAAGTAGGGATACTTATTCTTCATCTCCTCTTCGGCTTCCCAGGTCATCTCCTCCCTGTTATTGTTCCGCCACAATACCTTAACGGAAGCCACGTTTTTAGCACGCAACCTTCTCACCTGACGATCCAGTATAGCTATAGGCTGCTCCTCGTAGGATAACTCCTCTGTCACCTGGATATCATCTATGGGAAATACTCTGGAAGGATCGCCTATACATTTGCGAAGCATTGACACGTGGAAGACTGGATGCACTGCTTCCAAATCAGCCATGGTAGGTCTAACTCGTAGGCAACCCGGCCTACTCTACGACAACTGATGATAAGGCCCAATGTATCTCGGGCTTAGCTTCCCCTTCCTGCCGAATCTCATAACACCCTTCATGGGTGACACTTTCAAGAATACCCAATCGCCAATCTGGAACTCTAAGTGTCGACGTCGATTATCTGCATATGACTTCTGTCGACTCTGAGCTGCTAATAACCTTTCCTGAATGAGCTTCACTTTATCAACTGCTTTGAATCATATCTAGCCAATTAACTTAGTTTCACCAACATCAAACCAATAGGTGACCTGCACTTTCTGCCATACAAAGCCTCATACGGTGCCATCTGGATGCTAGAATGGTAGCTATTATTATAGGCGAACTCAATAAGTGGTAGATGATCATCCCAGCTACCTCTGAAATCAATAACACAGGCCCGCAACATATCTTCTAACGTCTGAATAGTACGCTCGGCCTGTCCGTCAGTCTGAGGGTGGAATGTTGTGCTAAGACTCACCTGTGTCCCCAATCCTTCCTGGAATGATCTCCAGAAGTTAGCTGTAAACTGAGCCCCTCAGTCTGAAATAATAAATGTGGGAACTCCGTGAAGTCTTACTATCTCCTTAATATATAACTTTGCATAGTCCTCGACCGAATAAGTAGTCCTTTGGAAGAAAATGGGCTGATTTTGTCAGCCTATCTACAATAACCCATATGGAATCATACTTCCGTGGAGTGCGAGGTAATCCTGTAATGAAGTCCATATTAATTGCTTCCCACTTCCAAGTCGGAATCTCCATCTCTTGTAATAATCCACCAGGCTTCTGATGCTCAATCTTAACCTGTTGGCAATTTGGGCATTGGGCAACAAACTCTGCTATGTCCCTCTTCATACCATCCCACCAGTACAAGCATCTGAGGTCATGATACATCTTTGTTGATCCCGGATGAACAGAATAACGGGCATAGTGCGCCTCTCCCATAACCTGTCGCCGTAGCCCTGCAACCTCAGGTACACATAATCTGCCCCTATGTAGTAACACTCCGTCAAGTGTAATCTCGAATGGGGTCTTCTCCTTTTCAAGGGCTGTATCCCTATACCGTGCCAGAACAGGGTCCTCGTACTGACGTCGCTTTACCTCTTCCATAATAGAGGATTCAAAGAACTCCTGGACGAAACCCCAGTATCACCAGAATCGGCCAAACGGACTCGAGGCTAGCTACCGATAAATCTCACGACTATTTCCTTCCTTTCGGTTGCACGTCCGTCAAGCCGCCCATAGACTTACGGCTAAGTGCATCTTTACAACGTTTGCTTTCCCAGGATGGTATAAAATATCAACATCATAGTCTTTCAAACAACTCTAGCCACCTCCTCTGTCGTAAATTCAGCTCCTTCTGCTTAAAGATATATTGAAGACTTCTATGATCCGTGTAAATATCAACATGCACGCCATATAGATAATGTCTCCATATCTTCAAAGCATGAATTACCGCTGCTAATTCCAGATCATGAGTAGGATAATTTCTTTCGTGTTTTCTGAGCTGCCGGGAGGCATAGGCTATAACCCTGCCATGCTGCATTAATACACAACCTAGCCCAACACCGGAAGCATCACAATAAATGACATAACCATCTGGTCCCTCAGGAAGAGTTAGAACTGGGGCTGTAGTCAACTTCTCTTTCAGCAACTGGAAGCTTCGTTCACAAGCATCAGTCCACTGGAACTTAGCTGCCTTCTGAGTTAGCCTTGTTAAAGGCGCTGAAATTGAAGCAAACTTCTCCACAAATCTCCTGTAATATCCTGCTAACCCCAGAAAACTACGTACCTCAGTAGGTGTCGTAGGTCTAGGCCAAGTCTTTACGGCCTCAATCTTCTGTGTATCCACCCGAATGCCATCAGCTCCAATAATATGCCCCAAGAATGCTACTGAAGTCAACCAGAATTCACATTTAGAGAACTTAGCATACAATTTCGGTGCCGGAGCACCCCAAGTACCGTTCTCGGATGATCCGCATGCTCCTCCTTCGATCGTGAATAGACCAGATATCATCAATAAATACAATCACGAACATATCTAGGAACGGCTTGAATACTCGGTTCATCGATCCATAAACACCGCCGGAGCATTGGTCACCCAAAAGACATCACCCTAAACTCATAGTGCCCATACCGGGTCCTGAATGCAGCCTTTGGAATATCTCGCTCTCTTACCCGCACCTGGTGATAGCTTGACCGCAGGTCTATCTTCGAGAAACACTTAGCACCCGCAACTGGTCAAATAAATCATCAATCCTGGGGAGGGGATATTTATTCTTTATGGTCACCTTGTTCAGCTGCCTATAATCAATACACATCCGCAGCGACCCATCTTTCTTTTTCACGAACAGTACCGGTGCTCCCCAAGGGGATGTGCTGGGCCTAATGAAGCCCTTCTCTAACAAATCCCTCAGCTGCTCCTTCAATTCTTTCAGTTCTGCAGGTGCCATTCTGTAAGGAGGAATAGATATGGGCTGAGTATCTGGCAACACATCTATAGTGAACTCTATCTCCCGCTCAGGAGGAAGACCTGGAAGTTCATCTGGAAATACATCTGGAAATTCATTGACTACCGGGACTGACTGAAGAGTCGATGCCTCTGCTTTCAAGTCATGCACACGAACCAGATGATAAATATACCCCTTTCTAACCATCTTCCTTGCCTTGAGGTATGAAATAAACTTACCCCTCGGCGATGCCGTATTCCCTAGCCATTCTATAGTTGGCTCCCCTGGGAACTGAAATCGAACTATCTTGTTTCTACAATCAACGTTAGCATAACAAGAAGCTAACCAATCCATACCCATAATAACATCAAACTCAGTCATATCTAACTCTATCAAATCTGCCAAGGTATGACGACTATATATATTCACCGAACACTTCTTATATACCTGCTTTGCTATAACAGAATCTCCTACCGGTGTAGCTACCTCAAATGGTTCAATCGATTCAAGTTTTATCCTGATTCTACTGGCAATAAAGGGAGATATATATGATAAGGTAGAGCCTGGATCTATCAATGCATATACATCCCGAGAGAAAATCGATAATATACCTGTAACCACATTTGGTGACGCCTCCTGATCCTGTCTACTAGCCAAAGCATATATGCGGTTCGAAGGACCGCTAGAACTGGAAGCTCCGCCACGGCCTCTACCACGGCCTGCTGGTGTCTGCATACCCTGCCCCATAGGGCGCATAGCTACAGAAGAAGATAACCAAAGAATCGACCCAATAGGGCCGAGCCGCACCCACCTCGGACTACCCCCAAACGGACACTCCCTCATAATATGGCCTTGACGACCACAAGAAAAGCAAGCTCCAGTAGCGAGACGGCACTCCCCAGGATGGGGCCTACCACACCGAGAACACCGAGGCAAAGGTGGCCTCGACTGACTCGATCCCCTGGGCATCTGTGAACCTGAAGCCCTGGAGCTCTGACCAGCTCCTGAATACCCTGTGCTATCAAATCTCCTACCAGTGAACTGTGGGGGTGCACTCCGTGCTGGCTGAGAAGGATATCTACTATACTGCTGAGGCTGCCCGCCTCGAAACTCACCAGAATACCCAGCTGATCTAGCTCTCTTATGCTGACCTCTGTCATGATCTCTATCGGGCTGACGTCCTCTATGTCGGTCCTCTACCCCCTGTGCATATGCCTGCACCCGAGCAATATCCATACCGGGCTGAGAAGCCATTATCATACAACTATCAATCAAGTAACGATCCAGCCCCATCACATAATGATGCACTCTATCAGCCATATCAGCCACAATAGTAGGCGCATGTCTAGCCAAAGAATCAAACTCAAGGCTATAGTCTCGAACACTCCCGCCGTTCGCTCAAATGCAAGAATCTATCAACTCTGGCTCGTCTCATCTCCGGAGGTAGAAAGTGGCCAAGAAAGGCCTCTATAAACTCATCCCACACTGCTGGAGGAGCACCCTCGCCCCTAGACAATTCCCAGGACTCATACCAATTAACCGCTACATCACGCAACCGATAAGAAGCCAACTCAACAGACTCAGTCTCAGAAGCTCTAATTATCCTCAGCGTGCGCTGCATCTGTCGAATAAACTCCTGGGGATCCTCCCCGGGCTTTGACCCGTAGAACTCTGGAGGATTACAAGTCAAGAAATCACGAGCCCTTAGACTATCATGTCTGTCCGCATAATCACCTCCTAACCCGTGCCTGCGAGTCTGCCCTGCCACTAATCGGGTCAGCAACTAAACTGCATCTCTCATCGCCCTATCCTCCGCCCCTGGCTGAGGAGCTGGAGGCTCGGCACGGAACCTCGGGAGGCGGCGGTGGAGCCGCCCGATCCGCACCTGTCCGCTCTAAGCTCCTCTCGGTAGTGGCGGTGTGCGCGAGCTCGGCCGACGGGAGCACAACCTCGAGCACGGGTCCGGGCACGGGCCCTAGTAACTCTCGGTCGGGCCGGTCTCTCCGGCCATCGACTTGCCCTTCCGGGGCACCGTCGCTTTCTTTGGAGGCATCGCTCGTAAACATAATAATCCGTTAGGAGGAATTATCCTGATAATACAGCTCTATCGCACGATCTAGAATAAGAAGGAAAGATAACATCCTAAATGCCCTGTAGCTTCCTGTTTATAGATGTGGTGCACAACACACCGATAAACAAGACTCTACTAGACACGGTCTGTAGACACTCCGAGGATGAACCGCTCTGATACCACTTTTGTCACGACCCAACCCCGTAGGCCGTGACTAGTGCCCGAGCTGGACACTCGTATACACCTGTTAACTATAATCAATCCACAACTAGCATAATAAAGAACTTATATATAAAAAGGCAAGACGTCGTCTCAAAACTGTCGCATATATATACATATCACAGCAACCTGTCTCCCGAGGAGTTACAACTTTCAACAGATAATATCGCACATAAGCCGGCAAGGCTGTCATAATATAGGGGAACGTCCCAGCCATACACGAGCCAACAAGGCTACCATAACACACAGCCTTCAGAACATATATATATATCTACGCAAGCCGACAAGGCTGCCACTACACACAACATCCCAAATATATATATATATACAAGCCGACAAGGCGCCACTACAAATAGGGAACGCCCCAAAACATAAGTCATACAGACACAACCGAACAATAACTATATACAACCCACACATATGTCTACAGACCTCTAAGAGTAACAACAGTATCATATGACGGGACAGGGCCCCGCCGTACCCCTGGATAAACACATATATACAACAAGAGGATCTGTACCAAAAATCTAGGCTCCGGGACAAGGGAGCACTCCAAGATAGCTGAATAGATATCCTAGGCTGGCGGATCACCAAAACGTACGTCTGTACCTGCGGGCATGAAACGCAGCCCCCCGAAGAAAGGGGGTCAGTACGAGATATGTACTGAGTATATAAAGCATGAAATACAATAAGAAAGATCATAACTAAAGTAGGGATTCCAGGAGACAAGTATAATAGTCAAGAAGTCACTGTACCTGTATCTTATGAATGAAATCATGCATATCATTATCATATACCGTACCCGGCCCATTATGGGACTCGGTGAATAAAGTCGTGTACACGTATACCGTACCCGGCCCATCATGGGACTCGGTGCCATATCATATCATCGTATCATCATATCATTATATCATATATCATCATATCATCATATAGCATACCCGGCCCTCTAGTGAGGGACTCGGTGAACAATGCAGTGAAACTTTGCACGAATATATACCCGGCGCGGGACTCGTAAAAGATGTAATAACAGTATGCACGAGCAGAGTAGTGAGCAACCATATGCAAATTAAATCATCATCTGAGACTCAATCGACAAGTAGATTAACTAACATCAAGTATCAAACGATAGTCATATTAAGGAAAGTCTCAGAACCATAGATATATATCAAATCAATACGAGACGACTTATGAAAGTTAAGGACATTACTTATCAAAGATCCTTTAGGAATAGGAACCTTTATATATCCTTTACTATCCAATCATATAGAAGACTCGAGGGCAGTAGCTCGACCACTCTAAGAATTCTAACATCAAGAAGTGAATAAGAATCATAAATCATGCTCGAAACTTATGAATAGAATTACCCCGAAGCTCGTATCATATCTTACTTACGTCTAGGACATGCCAAAAGAAAGAAGGGATAGGCTTTACATACCTGTTAGCGACTATCCGTAAATCCGTTCGCCTCGTCGCTCTTTTAGCCTATTTAATATAAGAGTAACGTTATCGTTAGTAACTATATTTTCTAGTTCGTAAATCCGTAGGCCGACGCTTATAGAACTTATTCTTTAACTTATATGTCTCGTTTAGGGTTTTTCATTATTCAAGGACTTAACGAAAATCGGGCAGCATTTCCCCTATATATTCGCCTAACCCGACTTTCTAATTATCCTCCTGTCAACACGGAAATACCAACAACGTGATATACACATAAAATTCTCACAACTCACCCATAACAATTCCAAATCCATTTCAACCCACGATTTCACATAATAACAATTTCATGTATTTTCTTACTTCCGATTTCGTCCAATTCAATTTTAATAATTCCATTACAACACTATTGACACAATTACGCCATAAAATAGGAAAACCTTACCACAATTTTCTCGGAGGAGTTTCTACTCTTAATTGCTCCAATTTCGCAATTTCTTCTTCTCCAACTTAATATCCAATGTTGCTATCACCTCCTTGAACTTGAAATTCACTTGAAACTTAATCAAAATAATCAACAAACAACAAAAATATTTTTTTTCTCCCCATCCATGGCTGGCCGTGAGCAGCCATGGAAATATTGCTCTTTCATTTTTTTTTTCTAAGCTTTAGTTTTGCAAAAATGAAATGAATCCTAACTTTAGTCATTAGCTAGATCATTTATATGATTCCCTATAGCCCTACACGTGCCCACCTTGGTGAATCATCACCTTAATACCTTTGTTTATTATTTTTATTATTTATTTTTTTTAAAAAAAAAAAACGGGTGGGGCCCACAAGTTGTAATTAATTCTAATTAATTTAATTAATCACTAATTCTTACTTAGTAATCTAATCACAATTAATTAATCCCTAATCTCCAAATAATATTTTTACACCAAATAAAATTTATAAGCACTTGTGCATTAAAACAAAATCGTACAAAAATACGGGAGGTTAAAAGTCTCTACCTCGTATCCCAAAATAGTCTTGTCCTTAACTTATCGCGATTAGCGAGGGGCTGCCGTGGGTATGGCACAATTAGTATGAATATGACATCTATATGATATGATATATGTAAGTAAGGGCTATGAATATGACAATGTATACGATATGTAGGCATCAATTAGTATGAATATGTCAAGACTATGTAAGTGCTAAGTAAGGGCTATGAATATATGTAAAAGGAGATATGAATAAGAATATGAAATAGATAATGAAGGTAATTGAGCAAGGATATGAATGCATGTATGCGAGTACGCAATAGAAATGGTACGCCCCTATGGAAAATAGGTAAGTTCTACGATGATGATGCTATTATCTCCCATCTTATGTTATTTCATATGTTATCTATTATGCGTCCATACCGATGTTGATCATGCTTACATACTCGGTACATTCTTGATCGACGTCCTTTTGTTTGTGGACGCCGCGTCATGCCCGGGTGGCCGGGGAGGCAATTTGATCCATAGGCCGTATTATCTCGGGGGACTACATAGCGGAGCTCCATTTCATTCGGAGCTGCAGCTTTTGGTATAGATTCTTTTATGTATATATTCATGGGCACGGCGGGGTCCTGTCCCGCCCACATGTTATGACATGATGTACCTTTCTTAGAGGCTCGTAGACATTGTGTATATGGTTAGATATGTTCGGCCTTGTCGGCCTATATTTTGGGATGTCGTTTGATCGCCTTGTCGGCGCATGTACATTTATATGGGCATAGATGTCATCGATGATATAGATATGTTGTTGCTCAACGAGATTACAATGATGATGAATGAAAAGCATGATATAATTGCGTGGCTCACCTAGGATGTGATGTATAAGCATGTTAAGGGGTGCCCGGGTGGGCTAGCACCGGGTGCTCGTCGCGGCCCTCGGGTTGGGTCGTGATAAAAGTGGTATCAGAGCAGTTCAGTCCTAGGGTGTGTCTACGAGCCGTGTCTAGTAGGGTCTTGATTATTGGTGTGTTGAGCGCCACACTTATAAATAAGAAGCTGCGGACATTTTAGGAATGAATGACCTTCTTCCTTCATAAGAAATCGTGCGATAGAGCTATGATGTAAGACCTTCTTGTTACTTAATCATGTGTTGCGTATTTCGAAATGCCTCAAGAGAAAGGCTTCGGCGGCCCAAAAGGGCAAGACGGTGGCGAAGCGGCGGTGAAATGAAAGGCACCGCCACCGGTAGAGGAAAGTGAGTCCCAAAGTGCGGCTCGATCACGCGTCTTCCCGATCGATTACCTATATTAGAGGAGTGTGAGGGAGCCTCGGCCAGCTCCAGCATCTCCGGTGTCACGACCCGGCCAAGTGGGCGCGACTGCTTTTGCGCCCTATTTGGGCACCCAAACAGACTTTCATATCAAATCATCATAATATAGCTTGATTCAAATATCATATTCATCATTTATAGCAGAATGAAAATAAATACTGTCTTAGGCGGTCACGCGTACAAAGGTATCATATCAAAGTCGGAGGGGCGGCGGAATATACATCGCCGAACATATATACACATATACAATTACAAAGGCCATTATGGCCGCCATAACAGACAAGACCGCGCTAAGATGCGAATCATGAACAAATCGAACATACATAGGACCCACGACCCACACCGATGACTACAGGCCTCTACAAATCATATCAGAAAACATATGACGGGACAGGGCCCCGCCGTACCCCAAATAGTCAAATATTCGAGAAACATATGTATCGCAAAAGATATGTACCAAATGAACTCCGGGATCAAAGGGAGCGCTGCGTAATAGCGAAATAATGTGGCCTACATTGGCAGATCACGAACCTCTGTACCTGCGGGCATGAAACGCAGCCCCCGAAGAAAGGGGGTCAGTACGAAAGATGTACTGAGTATGTAAAGCATAAAGTGCAGAAATCCAAATCATAGCTGAAATATGAGTACAAAAAGAAAATACCAAGTCGAGTATCAAACCTGTGCAGAAACGTATGCAATTAGTACAAATCAAAATCGTGCATAACGCTCAGGAATGTGGCTACCACCCGACAACGGTGCCACAACACAAAGATACTCCAAAAGTTTCAAATCTCCGTACAAACCCCAAAACATATCATATCACACATATCATATCGCGACATATCGCGTCAACGGAACAAATCATATCATCCGCCATATCACGGATAACTCCATATACGGTAACCGGCCCTATGGCGAGGTCTCGGAAACCGAAACACAACATACTGCCGAATTTGTCATAAGGCGCACGATTACAAAGCCGGCCCGGGTACCGGTGAACGAAGTCATAATAAGGCACGAGCAGAGTCGTGGGCAAATAATGCAAAGTATATATTTATATATCAAAACGCCTTTTTGAACTTGGTAGTGTCATATGCTAACCCATTAGTCGAATAGTTCGAACAATTGATCAATACGGGGTTCGTTTCACAAAAATATTTCCAATATAGTATTTATGGTTCAAAATATTATGTAGAATATCGTGGTGGTCAAAATATTACTTTATGATAGCCAAATTTATAAACACAAATATTTTGCCGACATTATACGAAAATGAGAATAATAGAGCAACCAAGGGGGATCTCGATGCTAGCGGGCCCACCTCGAGTCAAGTCGAGGGGGCGGACATAAATCACGGACATTTGGAGTCTATGGGATCATACATGGAAAGTCCTAAG